>NC_053429.1:71656228-71748175 GCF_007990345.1 Gossypium hirsutum | reverse complement strand
CATTTCATACATACCACTATAGGTTAACCCGTGACCACTTCACAACATGGTTATACCTTTCCTTTGTCTAACTTGAAATCATAGCCTTTTCAGCAGTTGACAACTGGTTTGGAACATTATCGGATATTCATTTTAGCCTCAAACATGGGGTCACGGTGCCGATGCCATGTCCTAGACATGGTCTTACAACAAGTTCTAGTATATCTGTGCAGATGCCATGTCCCAGACATGGTCTTACACTGACAAGTCTCGTAGCCGATGCATGTCCCAAACATGTCTTACATACGTCTCGGGCGAAGCATGTAGACATGTCTTACACTAGCATTCGTCTCAATGTCGATGCCATGTCCCAAGGACATGGTCTTACATTGGCTCTCATTAATTGTGACTGATGCATGTCCTCGACATGTCTACACTAGCTCACACAAGTGACCCAAACGTCATGGCATGAATATCCGATTTATTTCGTAAGGTTCAAATGAGAGTTCTACTATCTCTATTCTCATCACATTTTCTCATTTCCACAATCAAGAAATTTATACTATAATAATTTCAATACAATTCAAATACATATATTATATGAGTTGTACTATTTACATACAACTTACCTCGGATTATAAAATATTGGTAACTAGTTGATTTAGTCGTTTGCTTGTCTTTAACTCGGTCTAGGTTCGGATTCGGTATTTCTTGATCTATAAATGAAAAATGTACTTATTTAGTCACTAATTAAAAATTAGGCAATTCAAAAATTCATATATTTGGTAAAATGACCATTTTGCCCTAGACTTGACAAATGACCTTTTTGCCTCTAAGCTCTAAAATCAATTTTATTAATTTTCTTCTTATCTTAAGTCTAGCCGCACCCTTTTTACTCTTATACCAACTCCAATTCCCACTATAACACACATTTATCATCTATTTTACAACTTATACAAAATAGTCCTTTTAGGTGTTTCATGCTAACACCTTTCACAAATGTTGTTTATTAGACACCAAGACTCATTTATTCCTAAGAACTTAGCAAAATTTACAATTTTTTCATGGTAAAACCCTAAACTCTTAGTCATTTAGCAAAATAGTACCTCATTTGAAAGCTCATGCTTCAAGGGTCTCAAATGTAATTCACGAAAACTATCAATCACTTTTTGAGATACAAGTTTTAACATTTTACTTCAACCCTTTCAATGGCTGATTCAGTGGAGAAGAAGATGAAAAGGTGTATCTCTTTCCTTTTTACTCCTATTAGTCAAATAGCCCTAACTTAAATTGAAAATTGACCACTTTGTTCCATGGCTGAGTAGCTCCTAAGGTCTAATTTCCTTGAATACCTATTTAGGTTATCTAGCATTTGTACTTTTGCTAACAAATGACTTTTGCATTTATGCGATTTAGTCATTTTCACAATTGGGCTCACAAACGTCACAATTAACTCACCAAATATTCATGCACTCTTAAAAACATGCATAACATTAATAATTATAAAATAATTTATTCGACTTGGATTATGTCCGGGACCACTATTCTGACTAGGCCCTAAATCGGGCTGTTACAGGTAAAGACCTTTGATATGATCTTGTTGGCCACATTGCAAGGTGATGAGACTAAAATTTTTGGAAGGCTTGAGAATCACCTTTAGGGATTAGAGTAATTATAGTTTATTGAGCCCTCTATCATAAATCCAATGAAGGAAGGATAAGGTTGAGTTAGTGGTAGATGTTATACTTCGTCTTAGAAATGTTGGTAGAAAAATCGAATTTAGTATCGATCCCTGGAACTTTTAGAGCACCAATTGGGAATGCCACCTCTTTGAATTTCTCCTCGTGAAGGCTTGAGTTGGAAGAGTTTTCATCCTGGAAAAGGTAAGGAATAATGAGCTCCTTTATGTTCGATTATCAATCCAAAATGGAATGTTTAGTTTGTAGTAGATACTTCAAAATGATAAAAAAGACTTTTTGAGTGTTCTATATGTCCTTTAGATAGGTGTAGTTGTTATTTATATGATATAGTTACTGTTTATAAATGTGATATCATAGGTAGTTCCATGCTGCGACACGTACCTTACTCTATATTTAACACATGTTTATATATTGTGGGTTTGCCTATGTGATGAAGTGTGAACCCATATCGTCCGGTCTCATAAATGGTGCGAGGGCCTTACACACGAACTCGTAGTGTCATGCAGAATTAAAGTGCGAACCATGTCGAACTCGATCTAGACCCAACCTGGTTATAGTCGTAATAGTAAGTATCATAACAATTTGTCCTCGCCTAGTTTGAGGAAGAGTTATAAAGTGACTCTTCGTAGAAACTGGTTTTATGAGACGATAGGTAACATAAGGAGAAGCTTATTGAATAAATTTATACCTTAGCTTGCAACGTACACTTCGCCATATGTCAAGAAGGGGTAAACTTGTAAGTAACTGATTCTGCCTTTATTCTTAGATATATGAATTGTTAAAGTGCGAAAAACCCTTTTAAAAGGAAGTTACTTAAACCTTAAAAATTACATTGTCTGAACATCGATTTATAGAGAGTCTGTAACCCGACCGGACACCGGAGTCGACACGAGATGTTAACAAACTTTGAAAAATTTTTCCAGACACTGCCCAGTCTGAGTACTAGTCGCTTCAAAATCATATCTTGAGTTTCACAACTCGAAATCAGTTTTGTGATTTTCCCTGAAACTACACTCATGTCCCACCTATGTATTTTTTCTAGAATTTTTGGTCGGGCCAATTAGTACAGTTTATTAGTCAAAGTCTCCCATGTTACAGGGGTCGACTACACTGACCTTTTCCCATTACGACTTGGATATCTCTCTGCACAGAGCTTCAATACTGATGCCGTTTGTTTCTATGGAAACTAGACTCAGAGAGGAATCCATACATATATGGTATGACCCCTAATTATCTCTGGTCAATTTATAGTGAATTTCCAAAGTCGGAACAGGGAATCCAGAAACTGTTCTGGCCCTGTCCCACAAGAACCTGAATATCTCTTACTGTACTGTCATATGATTGTTTCGTTACTTCATATGAAGTAGATTCATCAGGGTTCGATTACTATTTATTCACTATTTAATTCCACTCTACGAATTCTTGTGATTTTTCCAATCACACCATGCTGCTGTCAGCCTCTGTTTTCAAGTAAACCTTACCTATTTTCGGGTTTCATGACCAACTAGGGCCTTGTCATACATATGCCCACATATGATCATACTTAGCCATTCCAATGGCTGATCATTTGCTCAACACTTCCATTCCAACTATAGTTACATCATGAACCATCTATACATTCATAAACACGAATGGTCTAATGCCATACTCCACTTCCACAAGCCATTTTCGCATGGCTGTACACTTATACATTTCATAAAGTACTCGAAAACAACAATGGGTAGTCCTATACATGCCATATCAAAATTCAACCAAAATAGTACCCAAAAGAGCCTTTGATAGTGTGGGCGACTTCGACTTCAAGATCCCGAGTCCGATAGCTGGAGAACCAAAAAATCTATAAAACAGAGGAGCAGTGTAACGAGTAAGCAATTTATGCTTAGTAAGTTTTGAGCAAGGAATTCCAGCATAAACAAAGAATAACACACATTTAGCTAAACGGAATATTTCACAATACGCAATTTACCGATATCAAACTTGCTTCACAACATTAACAACCCTTATGTACATACACAATAGACTAACTTAGCCGAAGGCCGGTAGCTCGTTTATCAACTGAGCGAACATTTATTTGTAAGGGCTCGATTAAATTCAACACATACGTAACATATCCCCATATTGGGATGTTTTTCGAGTGTTCGCTGGAATTTTACAGCAAGCTCATTCATTACCAAATCACGTACCTTCGGGATTTAACCGGATATAGCTCCTCGTTCAAATGCCTTCGGGACATAGCCCGGTTTTAGTAACTCACACAATGCCTTCGGGACATAACCCGGATTTAATAACTCGCACGAATGCCTTCGGGACTTAACCCGGATTTAGTATCTCGCACAAAGGCCTTCGGGGCTTAACCCGGAATTTGTATCTCGCACAAATGCCTTCGGATCTTAGTCCGGATATATTCACTTAGCACAAAGCCTTCGGGACTTAGCCCGGACAGCATTCAATTAATCATGCACATCTAACAATAATTCATGGCACATTCATATTTCATTTTCATTTGCGAAACTCAAACACAAGGCACATATCGTCCTTGCACATTCGGCTCAATAGCCACACATAGAGCATGATTTAATCACATCGTAATTTAAGCTCTCTTACTCAAGAACTTACCTCGGGTGTTGTCGAACGATTCCGCTAACTATTCGACCACTTTTTCCTTCCCTTTATCGGATTTATTTCCCCTTTGCTCTTGAGCTTAATTAAACAAATAAATTGATTTCATCATTTAGGCATCAAAAAGATGAACACAAGGCACTTAGCCCATATTTATACATTAGACATTAAAGTCTCATACATGCAAAAATCATGCATCAACACAACATATTAGCTAATTTCTTTCCCCTTGGCCGAATATGCATGTCTATTTTTGGGGTCGATTTCAACACTTAATACACACATATACACACTAGTAAAGCATCCTCCCCCTTTTCATCAATTTAACACATGCATTGCTCATTAACATGCAAAGTTACATTCGGCCTTAGCACACATCTTGCTAGCCGATTCTTCTCCATTTAGCAACCAATGCACATATGTGCTCACACAAAAATGCTAAAAAGGAGGTTCAAGAATCATCAAGCCATCATCACATGCATCATTAACAAGCTTCATATTTTGCATGCAATGGCATTAACACGACCTCCACCTAGGCCGAATCTTAACTCATCCTCATGCCTCATCACCACAACATCAAACATCAACCAAGAATGATGCATCCATGGTCAAGTGCCATTTCCATCACATAGCAAGATTTAGACCATGGGCTAGGTAGAACTCAAGCTAACAACTAAAACATGCATGCATCTCATGGAACATCATCAAACATACCTTAGCCTAGCTACATGCATGGCCGAATCTCTTCACCTCTCTTCTTCTTTCCTCCTTAAAATTTTTGGCCAAGGATGAACCAAAGGATGAGAAATTTTTTTCTTTGTTTTTCTTTCTAATTTAGGCTAAATGAAAGTGAGAAAAGGATGAACAAAGATCTTCTCCTCTCTTTTCTTTAGCTCACGGCAATGGGGGGGGGAAAGAATCAACTACACACTTTTTTTTTTTTGTATTCATCATACTCCTTTTCATTATTTAATTTCCATGCCTATTATTTTATTTTTTTCCACCCATGATGCACCAACAAAACATGTCTATGACATGTCTTGGCCATCAAACTTGGTCTACCATGCTTGTCATGGCCGGCCACTACTAGTAGGGGGAATTTGACATGCAAGTCCCCCCTTTGTCCACATGCACTAATAGGTCCTCACACATTGACCTATCACATTTTAGAATTTTCTCACATAAGTCCTATTGACTAAATTCACATGAAATCAACCAAATTGAAGCTTGAAATTTTCACACATTCATAATTACATATTCTAGACAATAAGTATCACATTCAAACATTTCGGTGACTCGGTTTAGCGGTCCCGAAACTACTTCCCGACTAGGGTCAACTTTGGGCTGTCACAACTCTCCCCCACTTAAGAAATTTTCGTCCCCGAAAATCTTACCAGTAAATAGGTTTGGGTATCGTTCTTTCATCGAGCTCTCGGTCTCCCAAGTAGCTTCCTCGATCCCGTGTTTGAGCCATAACACCTTTACTAGCGGAACTCTTTTGTTTCGCAACTCCTTCACTTCACGAGCTAGGATACGCATCGGTTCTTCTTCATAGCTCATGTCGACTTGAATTTCAACCTCTGATGGGCTAATTATATGCGATGGATCAGATCGATAGCGTCGAAGCATCGAAACATGAAAGACGTCATGAATCTTTTCAAGCTCCGGGGGCAAAATCAATCTATACGCAACCGGACCAACTCGTTCGGAGATTTCGTACGGCCCAATGAATCTTGGGCTCAACTTGCCCTTACGGCCGAACCTGAGTATCTTTTTCCAAGGTGAAACCTTAAGGAACACTTTGTCTCCCACCTGATACTCGATGTCTTTTCGTTTCAAATCTGCGTACGACTTCTGACGATCCGTGGCTACCTTCAGACTTTCACGGATTACCTTTACTTTCTGTTCAGCATCTTTAATCAAATCAACTCCGAAATTTTACTTTCACCGAGCTCGGTCCAAAACAATGGTGTACGGCATTTACGACCGTACAAAGCCTCGTAAGGTGCCATCTTAATACTTGATAGAAAACTATTGTTGTAAGCGAATTCAATCAAAGGTAAATACCGTTCCCATGAACTACTGAACTCGAGGATGCAACATCTCAACATATCCTCAAGTATCTGAATTATCCGCTCAGATTGACCATCGGTTTGGGGGTGAAAAGCAGTGCTAAAATGCAGTTTGGTACCCAGAGCTTCTTGCAATTTCTTCCAAAATCGTGAGGTGAATCTCGGATCTCTATCCGACACGATAGAAACAGGTACCCCGTGTAATCTCACAATTTGATAAACGTACAATTCAGCTAGTTTATCCAATGAAAAATTCCGTTCGTACGGGGATGAAATGAGCCGACTTAGTCAGTTTATCAACAACAACCCATATAGCATCCTTCTTACTTGCTGACAAGGGCAGTCCGGACACAAAGTCCATTGTGACTCGATCCTATTTCCACTCGGGTATCATGATCGGCTGGAGTAATCCTGAAGGCACTTGATGTTCCGCTTTCACTTGTTGACATATTAAACATCTCGAAACAAAGTCGGAGATGTCCCGTTTCATACCATGCCACCAAAATTGACGTTTCAAATCGTTGTACATTTTCGTACTCCCCGGGTGAATTGACATTCGGCTACAATGGGCTTCGTTCAGAATCATCGAAATGAGTTCCGAATTCCTTGGAACACACAAACGATTTCTGAACCTCAAACAATCATCATCATCAATTTGAAACTCCGATTCCTCGTTCGGAAAACACTTAGCCCGTTTTGCAACCAATTCATTATCGACTTTCTGAGCTTCACGAATTTGGTGAGTCAATAATGGTTTAGCTTTTAATTCAGCTACTAACACATTGTCTGGTAGAACAGACAAATGTACGTTCATCGCTCGTAAAGCAAACAATGACTTCCGGCTTAAGGCGTCCGCAACCACGTTAGCCTTTCCCGGGTGGTAATCAATGACAAGCTCGTAATCTTTCAACAACTCAAGCCAACGTCTTTGTCGCAGATTCAAGTCTCGTTGAGTCATCAAATATTTGAGACTTTTGTGATCCGAAAATACATGGCACTTCTCACCAAACAGATAATGTCGCCATATTTTTAAAGCAAACACGATGGCAGCTAGTTCGAGATCATGGGTCGGATAATTCCTCTCGTGTGGCTTCAATTGTCTCGACGCATAGGCCACGACTCGACCTTCTTGCATCAATACGCAACCCAACCCAAGTAGGGATGCGTCACTATAAATGACAAACTCTTTACCTGATTCGGGTTGCACCAAAATTGGAGCTTCAGTCAAATGAGTTTTCAGTTGGTCGAAACTTTTCTGACATTTCTCCCTCCACTCGAACTTAAAATCCTTTTGAAGTAGCTTCGTCATTGGTGTGGCTATCATCGAGAAACCTTTCACAAATCGTCGGTAATAACTGGCGAGCCCCAAAAAGCTCCGAACTTCAGTAATATTTCTCGGAGGTTTCCAGTCAAGTATGGCTGAAATTTTGTTCAGGTCAACTCGAATACCCGATGCGGATACCACATGACCCAAGAAGCTAACCTCTCTTAACCAGAACTCACACTTACTGAACTTAGCATATAACTGCTTATCCCGCAAAATTTGCAGCACTAGCCTCAGATGCTCAGCATGTTCGGTCTCATCTCTTGAATAGACCAAAATGTCATCAATGAACACAACTACGAACCGATCCAAATACGGTCTGAAGATCCGATTCATCAAATCCATAAATACTGCAGGGGCATTAGTGAGCCCAAACGGCATCACTAAGAATTCGTAGTGACCATATCTCGTTCTGAAGGCAGTTTTAGGAATATCTGAATCTCGAATTCGCAACTGATAATAGCCCGATCTCAAATCTATTTTTGAGAACACTGAGGCTCCCTTCAGTTGGTCGAACAAATCATCGATGCGCGGCAACGGATATTTGTTCTTTATCGTCACTTTATTCAGCTGACGATAGTCAATGCACAACCTCATGGTTCCGTCCTTCTTTTTCACGAACAATACTGGTGCACCCCAAGGTGAGAAACTTGGTCGAGCGAAACCTCTATCCGTTAGTTCTTGCAATTGAGCTTTCAACTCCTTTAACTCGGTTGGTGCCATACGATACGGAGCTATCGAAATCGGCGTAGTCCCAGGTACAAGCTCAATACCAAACTCTACCTCCCGAACAGGTGGTAAACCCGGTAATTCTTCCGGAAAAACATCCGGGTATTCACAAACCACCGGCATAGATTCGGGTTTCTTTTCTAATTCTTTGTCATCAAGTACATACGCAAGGTATGCTTCGCACCCTTTTCTTACATATTTCTGTGCCAACATTGCTGATATTACAGCTGGCATCCCCTCCAAGTCCGCAGACTCAATTCGGACTACTTCGTTATTTGCGCACCTCAAATCAATAGTCTTGCTCTTGCAATTCACAATCGCATCATGCGCGGTCAACCAATCCAAACCAAGGATAACATCAAATTCATCAAACGGCAAAAGCATCAAGTCCGCCGGATAACAGGAACCTCGAATTTCCAGGGGACATTTCTTACACACTTTGTCGACAAGCACGTAATGACCCATGGGATTTGACACCCGAATTACGAACTCAGTAGACTCAATAGGTAAAGTCTTACTGGATGCTAAGGTTTCACATATGTAAGAATGAGTAGAACCGGGGTCAATCAAAGCAATTACATTAGTATCAAAGAGAGTGAATGTACCGGTAATAACATCAGGCGAAGAAGCATCCTCGCGGGCACGTATAGCATAAGCTCTAGCAGGCGCACGAGCTTCGGATCTGGTTATATCATCTCTAGATCCTCTCTGACCACCACTAGCATCGCCCGTATTTCTAGATGGTCTACCTCGAGCAGTGGTAGCACCCGGTTTCCCACTCTGATTTTCATTCTGTTCAAACAACCTCGGGCAATCTTTAATGAAGTGGTCAACTGATCCGCACTTGTAACAGGAGCGGTCAGGGAATCTACAACTCCCCGAATGCCATTTACCGCAATATCGACATTTCGTTCTATCTCGACGTTCATTCCCAACACTGGCGACCGAAGTGCCTTGTGTACCCACAGGGGGTCGATCAAGATCTCGTCTAAAAAGGCCCGAAGTGCCTCTAAACTGGCCCGCATCATCTCGAAATCTCTTCGATGTCTGTTGAAGAGACCTTCCCGAGGATCTTTTACGAAACTCTCCAGTTCCCTCATCAACTCTTTGCTTTTCTTTTCTAAGCTCTTCGGCTTTACAAGCTCGTTCAACAAGTACCACGAACTCTCGTATTTCAAGAACGCCAACGAACATTTTTATATCTTCATTCAGCCCATCCTCGAAGCGTTTACACATAATAGCTTCGGACGAAACACATTCCCGAGCGTATTTTCTAAGTCTAACAAATTTTCGCTCGTAATCAGTAACCGACATGGAGCCTTGCTTAAGCTCAAGAAATTCCTTCCGTTTTTTATCAACAAATCTCTGACTGATATACTTTTTCCGAAACTCAGTTTGGAAAAACTCCCAAGTTACTTGCTCTCGGGGCACAACAAAAGTCAGAGTACTCCACCAATAGTAGGCAGAATCACGTAGCAAGGAGATAGCACACTTTAGGCATTCATCGGGTGTACAAGATAGCTCATCGAGTACCCGGATAGTGTTGTCCAGCCAAAATTCAGCTTGCTCGGCATCATCGCTATCCATAGCCTTAAATTCAGTAGCCCCATGTTTTCGGATTCTATCAACTGGGGGCTTATTTGACCTTATTTGGTCCGTTACCGGTGGTATTGTAGGTGCGGGGGTAGTATTTGTCGGGAATGGAGGTTGTGGAACAGCCATATTAGTTCGAATGTATTGGTTGAACCAATCATTCATCACGCTATAGAATGCTTGTCTAGCTTCATCATTCAGATTACTAGCATTAGGTTGAGAGTCTGCCGGCACTGTCCCTTGTGCGGGAGCAGGCGCTACACTCTCAAGATCATTAGCTACCTCTCGGTCATGATCGGGATCCATTACTATAAACACATTTACAATTTTCAGAAGTCACCACACTATCAAGTAATCACATAAAATGGCATGTATAGCTAGACCCAACACATTACGGTAGTCCTAGAATCGACTAAACCGTAGCTCTGATACCAATTTAATGTAACACCCCGAACCCGAGACCGACACCGGAGTCGGACACGAGATGTTAACAAACTTTGAAAAATTTTTCCAGACACTGCCCAGTCTGAGTACTAGTCGCTTCAAAAATCATATCTTGAGTTTCAAAACTCGAAAATCAGTTTTGTGATTTTTCCCTGAAACTACAATCATGTCCCCACCTATGTATTTTTTTCTAGAATTTTTGGTCGGGCCAATTAGTACAGTTTATTAGTCAAAGTCTCCCATGTTACAGCGGTCGACTACACTGACCTTTTCCCATTACGACTTGGATATCTCTCTGCACAGAGCTTCAATACTGATGCCGTTTGTTTCTATGGAAACTAGACTCAGAGAGGAATCCATACATATATGGTATGACCCCTAATTATCTCTGGTCAATTTATAGTGAATTTCCAAATTCGGAACAGGGAATCCAGAAACTGTTCTGGCCCTGTCCCAGAAGAACCTAAATATCTCTTACTGTACTGTTCATATGATTGTTTCGTTACTTTCATATGAAAGTAGATTCATCAGGGTTCGATTACGTAATTTATTCACTATTTAATTCCACTCCTACGAATTCTTGTGATTTTTCCAATCCACACCACTGCTGCTGTCAGCCTCTGTTTTCAAAGTAAACCTTACCTATTTTCGGGGTTTCATGGACCAACTAGGGCCTTGTCATACATATGCCCACATATGATCATACTTAGCCATTCCAATGGCTGATCATTTGCTCAACACTTCCATTCCAACTATAGTTACATCATGAAACCATCTATACATTCTTAAACACGAATGGTCTAATGCCATACTCCACTTCTACAAGCCATTTTCGCATGGCTGTACACTTATACATTTCATAAAGTACTCGAAAACAACAATGGGTAGTCCTATACATGCCATATCAAAATTCAACCAAAATAGTACCCAAAAGAGCCTTTGATAGTGTGGGCGACTTCGACTTCAAGATCCCGAGTCCGATAGCTGGAGAACCAAAAAAATCTATAAAACAGAGGAGCAGTGTAACGAGTAAGCAATTTATGCTTAGTAAGTTTTGAGCAAGGAATTCCAGCATAAACAAAGAATAACACACATTTAGCTAAACGGAATATTTCACAATACGCAATTTACCGATATCAAACTTGCTTCACAACATTAACAACCCTTATGTACATACACAATAGACTAACTTAGCCGAAGGCCGGTAGCTCGTTTATCAACTGAGCGAACATTTATTTGTAAGGGCTCGATTAAATTCAACACATACGTAACATATCCCCATATTGGGATGTTTTTCGAGTGTTCGCTGGAATTTTACAGCAAGCTCATTCATTACCAAATCACGTACCTTCGGGATTTAACCGGATATAGCTCCTCGTTCAAATGCCTTCGGGACATAGCCCGGTTTTAGTAACTCACACAATGCCTTCGGGACATAACCCGGATTTAATAACTCGCACGAATGCCTTCGGGACTTAACCCGGATTTAGTATCTCGCACAAAGGCCTTCGGGGCTTAACCCGGAATTTGTATCTCGCACAAATGCCTTCGGATCTTAGTCCGGATATATTCACTTAGCACAAAGCCTTCGGGACTTAGCCCGGACAGCATTCAATTAATCATGCACATCTAACAATAATTCATGGCACATTCATATTTCATTTTCATTTGCGAAACTCAAACACAAGGCACATATCGTCCTTGCACATTCGGCTCAATAGCCACACATAGAGCATGATTTAATCACATCGTAATTTAAGCTCTCTTACTCAAGAACTTACCTCGGGTGTTGTCGAACGATTCCGCTAACTATTCGACCACTTTTTCCTTCCCTTTATCGGATTTATTTCCCCTTTGCTCTTGAGCTTAATTAAACAAATAAATTGATTTCATCATTTAGGCATCAAAAAGATGAACACAAGGCACTTAGCCCATATTTATACATTAGACATTAAAGTCTCATACATGCAAAAATCATGCATCAACACAACATATTAGCTAATTTCTTTCCCCTTGGCCGAATATGCATGTCTATTTTTGGGGTCGATTTCAACACTTAATACACACATATACACACTAGTAAAGCATCCTCCCCCTTTTCATCAATTTAACACATGCATTGCTCATTAACATGCAAAGTTACATTCGGCCTTAGCACACATCTTGCTAGCCGATTCTTCTCCATTTAGCAACCAATGCACATATGTGCTCACACAAAAATGCTAAAAAGGAGGTTCAAGAATCATCAAGCCATCATCACATGCATCATTAACAAGCTTCATATTTTGCATGCAATGGCATTAACACGACCTCCACCTAGGCCGAATCTTAACTCATCCTCATGCCTCATCACCACAACATCAAACATCAACCAAGAATGATGCATCCATGGTCAAGTGCCATTTCCATCACATAGCAAGATTTAGACCATGGGCTAGGTAGAACTCAAGCTAACAACTAAAACATGCATGCATCTCATGGAACATCATCAAACATACCTTAGCCTAGCTACATGCATGGCCGAATCTCTTCACCTCTCTTCTTCTTTCCTCCTTAAAATTTTTGGCCAAGGATGAACCAAAGGATGAGAAATTTTTTTCTTTGTTTTTCTTTCTAATTTAGGCTAAATGAAAGTGAGAAAAGGATGAACAAAGATCTTCTCCTCTCTTTTCTTTAGCTCACGGCAATGGGGGGGAAAGAATCAACTACACACTTTTTTTTTTTTTGTATTCATCATACTCCTTTTCATTATTTAATTTCCATGCCTATTATTTTATTTTTTTCCACCCATGATGCACCAACAAAACATGTCTATGACATGTCTTGGCCATCAAACTTGGTCTACCATGCTTGTCATGGCCGACCACTACTAGTAGGGGGGAATTTGACATGCAAGTCCCCCCTTTGTCCACATGCACTAATAGGTCCTCACACATTGACCTATCACATTTTAGAATTTTCTCACATAAGTCCTATTGACTAAATTCACATGAAATCAACCAAATTGAAGCTTGAAATTTTCACACATTCATAATTACATATTCTAGACAATAAGTATCACATTCAAACATTTCGGTGACTCGGTTTAGCGGTCCCGAAACTACTTCCCGACTAGGGTCAACTTTGGGCTGTCACAAAGTCGTTGTTGAGAAGAACAATTACAGAGGTAATTTCTCTAAAATTTCCATCCTTTTTTAAATTTTTTCTAGTTTTATTAGAACACAATGGCTAGGACTAGAGGAAGTGGTCGCATTATTCAGAACATCCTTTCGCAACACCATGAAGTGAGTACTCTGGTGGAGGATAAGGCCTATGTTTGCACTAAGAAGGTGGAAGAAAGGAATCGCATTTTGGCTGTTCGGGGAATTTAGATACTGAACTTCGCTTATGACTTCTCAACCCCCGGAGGATTAAATCGGTTGAGTGACACCAACAATGGTAGTTTTTTACTTCCACTACACGTGTAACACCCCGTACCCGAGACCGTTGCCGGAGTCGAACACGAGGTGCTAACCAACTTAATTCATTTACTTTCACAGTCCATTTTAAAAATTTCCAGGCAGTTGGCTAACTGCGTCACTGTCACCTTAAAAATCATATCTTGAGTTTCAAAACTCGAAAACCAGTTTTGTAAATTTTTCCTGAAACTAGACTCATATATCCATCTACAATTTTTTTCTAAAATTTTTTGTCAAGCCAATTAGTACAGTTTATTATTTAAAGTCTCCCCTGTTACAGGGTGCGACTACACTGACCTTCATTCATTACGACTTGGATATCTCCCTGTACAGGGCTTCAATACTGATTCCATTTGTTTCTATAGAAACTAGACTCAAAAAGGAATCTATACATATATGGCATGACTTCTAAATGTCTCTGGTTAATTTATAATGAATTTACAAAGTCAGATCAGGGGATCCAGAAACCGTTCTGGCCCTGTCTCACGAAAACTTTAACATCTCATAATATACTGTTCATATGAATGTTTCGTTACTTTCCTATGAAAATAGATTCATCAAGGTTCGATTACATAATTTAGTCACTATTTAACTCCATTCCTACTATTTTTAGTGATTTTTCACATCCACATCACTGCTGCTGCCAGCATCTATTTTTTTTAAGGTAAACTTTACCTATTTCATGATCCTCCATGGATCAACTAGAGTTTGTCATACATATACCAAAAGTGATCATGAATAACCATTCCCATGGCTAACCGTTACCAAAATTTCCATACCTCTCGACGGACAACATACAAACTGATTATAATTGTAACACCCCGAACCCGAAACCGACACCGGAGTCGAACACGAGGTGTTAACTGACTTTAACCCCTTATAAAATTTATTTTCCAGACACTGCCCAATCTGTGTACTAGTCGTTTTAAAAATCATATCTTGAGTTTCGTAACTCGAAAATCAATTTCGTGATTTTTCCCAGAAACTAGACTCATGTGCCCATCTATGTATTTTTTTCTAGAATTTTTGGTCGGGCCAATTAGTACAGTTTATTAGTCAAAGTCTCCCATATTGCAGGGGTCGACTACACTGACCTTTGCCCATTACGACTTGGATATCTCCCTGCACGGGGCTTCAATACTGATGCCGTTTGTTTCTATGAAAACTAGACTCAGAGAGGAATCTGTAAATATATGGTACTACCCCTAATTATCTCTGGTTAATTTATAATGAATTTCCAAAGTCGGAGCAGGGAATCCAGAAACCGTTCTGGCCCTGTCCCACAAAAATCTGATTATCTCTTAATATACTGCCCATATGATCTTTTTGTTACTTCCTCATGAAAACAGACTCATCGAGCTTCGATTACATAATTTATTCATCAATTAATTCCACTCCTACTATTTTTAGTGATTTTTCAATCTCATGACACTGCTGCTGCCAGCATCTGTTACGAAAGTAACTAGGTCCATTTCATGCCTACCCTTGATCCAACTCAATCGAACATTCGTGCCATTTTCGCATGGCTTAAAGTTTACATGCCAAGGTTCAAACACAACGTAATAGCTTATACATGCCAAAATGTTCTTCTAAGCCAACTAAGAAGAAAGTACCAAAACTTGCTATCCGGTGTGATGACTTCGATGACGGCCCGATCACGCAAAAAGAGATGTGTCCAAGAAACCTAGAATAGGTGACAAGGAAACACCGAATGAGTTTATAACTCAGTAAGTCATAAGCTATGCACTACCATCCATCAATAACATTATCACAAGAGGAAACAAAATGGAACGAGACAATTTACTCCATCCATACCGAACCATACCATAGTTCCTCCAACCTATCGATTCAGTTTCATATCAATTCATGCATTCACATTCCATATACTCATCAATAGGACATTGAGGCAATTTCATAAATCAATTTATTTTCGTTACAATCAAACGACTAAACGGCCTTTCACCCATCCTACGATAATTTTTATGTACGTGACTTCAAGTATATTTGTCACATAGGTTCAAACTTACCGAGCTCAACACCAAGTATAAGCATAGCACCTATTAGCCATGTACTCAAGACACTTACCCGATCCGCTGTCCGCGATCGACTCAATAGTGTCGCACACATAGTGTCCATAATGATTCACGAATGTATATTGAGTCCGCACACTCAGTGCTATATAATCAACTCGCACACTTAGTGCTACGTAATCAAATCGCACACTTAGTGCTACATAGTCAAACTCGCACACTTAGTGCCGCATGGTCAATTCGCACACTTAGTGCATCATATTCATTTCACACACTTAGTGCAACATAGTCAAATCGCACACTTAGTGCTGTACAATTTAATCCCGCGCACTTAGCGCCAATCTCATGGTCATAAATGGTTATACCCGCACGTTTAGTGCCGAGATCAACAACTCAGTACATCTTACCTCTTTTCTTTTCATTCAACAATTTCATCATCACATACGTACATGCATATATATATATATTTATTCATTCCATTCAGCATCAATACATAAACATTATGACCATTTGAAATAATACCAACTACATGCTTAATGACTTACCTCGTGTTGGGTAAGACGGTTCCAACTCGGCTACTCGATGACCTTTTCTTTGCCTTTGCTCGATTCACCTCCTTTAACTCCTTGAGCTTAATCAATAATTTAACTAGTTTAACCACCTTGCCAAATATTTACAATCCAATTTCACATGTATATGTATGTTAGTATATTCGGCTAATAACCTCATGCAACTACCATATCATCAAAATCTAATCACCCATGCACATGCATTAGGTAAGTTACCTTTGCTAATTTTAAACCCAACATCACACAAGCTCTCAAGGGATGGCCGAATGCTTCTTTTGTTACCCAACTAATCATTCGACAATTTCATCCCCTTTGCCACCCTTTTATGCCTAATTATCTAAATCAAGATAAGATCATCAACATGCCTAACCATAGCCGAATGTGCAACATTAATCTATCACCTCTATCTCTTAAATACTATCAAGTTCATTTACTTCTAATTTCTTAAGTTCCACATCTTAATGCCCATTATACATAATCAAATTTAACATCATCTATATATTTACTCATATGGCCGAATATACATACCCCCATATAATATCATTTTCATTCCATTTAACACTTAATTTCCACCACATAATCACTTGGCCGATTTTGCTAGCATACAAGCCTATGACCGAATGTCCTTGACCTCTAGTCACCTAGATTTTTATTCTTTAAGCCTCATCCAACTCATATTTTTCATTGACAACCTCCTTAACTTCAATTTATTCACATCTTTAATCATGCTACATTCGACCATTATTTAACAATAATTCATGCATCCTTTTTATTAAACACTCAAAATCAACCATCTTCATACCTCATCACCAAAGACATCAAAATACCAACCAAGAATGTAACATTCATGGCCGAATATCATCTCCATCAATTAACAAAATTTGAACCATGGCTAGGTAGATTTTCACTTACAACTTAAAATATACATGAATCTCAAAGAATAATATCAAACATACCTTAGTCTAGCAAACCACCATAGCCGATTTTCTCAAGCTTTTTCCCCTTCCTTTCTTTCCTCTATTCGGCCAAGGATGTTCAAGAATGAACACTTTTTTTTCTTTCTTCAATTCACGGCAACAAGGGGGTGAGACCATGTTTTTTTTTTCCATCACCCTTCCTTTCATTATTTAATTATCATGCTTATTATTTTATTTTCCTTACCATACATCACTAACACAACATGTTGGTGACATGTTTCCACCCATAGCATGGCCGGCCACTACATATTAGGGAGGGGGAATTTGACATGCAAGTCCCCTTTTTCTTCCACATGCACTAATAGGTCCTCATGCATTGACCTATCACATTTTAAAATTTTCTCATATAAGTCCTATTGACTAAATTCACATGCAATCGACTAAATCGAAGCTTGAAATTTTCACACATTCATGATTACATATTCTAGACAATAAACATCACATTCAAACCTTTCGGTGACTCGGTTTAGCGGTACCGAAACCACTTCCCGACTAGGGTTAATTTTGGGCTGTCACAATAATGCTATGATCAAAGTATATTTAAGCCATTTTCGCATGGCTATCCAAATTTACACAAAACCGAAGGGTACATGACCAACAACAAAAGGGTAGTCCTATACATGCCATTTCAAAGTTCAACCAAAAGTATACCAAAAGGAGCTTTGATAGTGTGGGCGACTTCGACTTCAAAAATCCCGAGTCCGATAGCTGAAGAACCAAAATCTATAAAACAGAGAATTAAATAAACAGAGTAAGCATTAAATGCTTAGTAAGTTTTGAGCAAAGAATTTAAGCGCAACTGAAGTATAGCATTCATATAACTAAACAGATAATTCCATATATACATATTCTCAAATCATTCCTACTTCACATTCCAACCCCTATATTCATACATAAGGGATCATCTTAGCCAAATACCGGAAGCTCATTACTCGACTGAGCGAATATTATTCGAAGGGAATCAACTATTCCAATGCACATACGAAACATACCTCATTGTTGGGATTTACAAGAGTATTAACTGAAATTTTTTTTACAGCAAGATCGCTCATTCCCGAATCACGTACCTTCAAAATTTAACCGGATATAGCTACTCGTTCAAATGCCTTCGGGACATAGCCTGGTTATAGTAACTCGCAAAAATGCCTTCGGGACTTAACCCGGATTTAGTAACTCGCACCAATGCCTTCGGATCTTAGTCCGGATATAGTCACTTAGCACAAAGCCTTCGGGACTTAGCCCGGACATCATTCGAATAACCATGCACATTTATCAATAAATCATGACACATCCGTATTTCATTTTCATTACCAAAGCTCAAACACAAGACACTTATCACACTTGCAATTTCGGCTCAATGGCCACATCATGATTTTGATTTGCTTAAAACATGATCTAATCAAATCATAATCTAAGTTCCATTACTCGAAAACTTACCTCGGATGTGGTCGAACGATTTCGGCGGCTATTCGATAACTTTTTCCTTCCCTTTATCCAACTGTGGTCCTCTAAGCTCTTGAGCTTAGCCTAGTTACATGCATGGCCGAACCTCTTCAACATTTCCTCCTTTCTTTCCTTTTGAATTTCGGTCAAAGATGTTCAAGGATGAACACACATTTTTTTTTCTTTGTTTTCTTTCTTCCATTCATGGCAAATGGGGGCATGGATGAGACCATTTTTTTTTCATCACTCCTCCCTTTCATTATTTAATTACCATGCTCATTATTTTATTTTTCCTAACATACATCACTAACCTAACATGTTTGTGACATGTTTCCACCCATAGCATGGCCGGCCACTATGCTTTAATTTGGCTAATTTGACATGCAAGGACAATCACTTTCCCACATATATTAATAGGCCACTTGAACACTTGCCTAGCATATTTCTAAATTGTCTCACATAAGTCCCTACTAATAAATTTCACATACACTGACCAAATTAAAGTATGGAACTATCACACAAGCATTTACGCACATCATAAACACAGACTATAATCTTTAATTATTTATAAGACTCGGTTTCGTGGTCCCGAAACCACTCTCCGACTAGGGTAAATTTAGGGCTGTCACAACACGTGATAGAGACATGTTTCCATTTACCTCTCCACCCCTCTTTTTTCACCTTCTTGATGAATACATGATATCTCCGGGGTAGTTATCTGGTTTTTCATGGCAGGTCACAATGACATACTTCATTGAGTGCAGTCAATGGGAAGAAGTGCCATTGATCGCCGTTTTTCAAAATTTGTACCAACTAAAGGCCTAAAATTGAGGGGGTTCGGTGGGTTTATTTTTTTCTCTCCTCATGAAGATATGGAATCCATTATTACGAATTGGTATTCGAACCTTCGCCTAAACTGCTGCAAGTACATATGGGTTAAGTACAAGCTTAATAGTGGCTTTGACTCTACATTCTAACAAAATTTTTCCTCATTGTTCAATGGTAATAGAGGATGCTAACTTTGATAAAATATCGGCTTTGGTGTTCTCCATTCTTGATAGTTGTCTAACCTGTGCTTTATGAAACTAAGTGAGTAGTTAAGTTGCTAGGGAGTGGTATTTCTTCAAGCTTGGCTCTTTTACTTCATACTCACCATTCATCTACTTCGTTACAAGCTAAGAATTAGTATGTATGAGTAGTTCCCTTGCCCCTAGATGTAGAGCCAATTGTAATCCTGACATTAGTTCCTCGTACTCCACAATGTTGTTAGATGCTTGGAAGCCAAAAGATAGTATATATTGCCACTCATTTTCATCAAGATCTTCTAGAAGAACACTTGCTCCTAACCCAATCTTCGTTGCGAAGCCATCAACATAAATTGCCCAACACTTTGGCTTTGCAACTAAACTTGTTTGCCCCTGTGATGAGCTAAATACTACATCTTGTGTGATGAATAGAATATTCTTTTTAGAGGCAAATATGCATTTATAATAAAACATCGTAAGAAAAAGTAAGTATTTGTTAAGTAAAATTTAGATAATCTTGTGTGAGTGATAATGTTCGAAATTAAAATTTACCTACAGGGTCTGATGATTTATGAAAAAAGCATTCTACCATAAAATCAGCTAGGATCTGAGCGTTGATTGTTGTTCTTGGGGGGCATATTCTATTCAAAACTCAACTAATTCAATTCCTCATTTGGTTATTCTACCTGAAGTATCCACTCTAAACAAAATATCTTTGATAGGTTGATTAGTCATAACAATTAAAGGATGAGCCTGGAAATAAGAACGCAATTTGCGAGTTGCCACAATTAAAGTGAAAAAGAGCTTTTTTGTCTTTGAATACATTTGTTCATCATTCTATAACACATTGCTAACATAATATACTAGAAATTGGTAAGCCTTATCTGCTCTAATTAGAACCACAGCTATTGTTTCATCTAAGATCGCCAAATAAAGATAATGAGTTTCCCTCATACGAGGCGACATCAAGAGTGGTGGGGATGTGAGATATGACTTGAGTTTGTCAAAAGCAACTTGACACACTTTTGTCCAACTAAAAGAATTTCTTAAGGTTTTGAAGTATGGTAAGCATTTATCTGCCATCATAGAGACGAACCTATTGAGCGCAACTACCTCTCCGTTAAGCACTGAATATCCTTGGTGGCCATCAAGGGAGGCATATCTAAAATGGCTCGAATCTTCTCTAGGTTCGCTTTTATTCCTCTATCTACAATCAGGAAGCCTAGAAATTTTCTTGCTCTTACAACGAAAACACATTTCTCTATATTCAAATTCATGCTATGAGCTCCCAAGATAGAGATAAATCTTAGATATGTTCCCTTAGAGTGGAGCTCTTTACCAACACGTCATCAACAAAAACCTCAACATTGTGTCCAATTTGATCTCTGAAAATCTTATTATCTAGTAGGTTACACGTGCAATCTTCAACCCAAAGGGCATAACTCGATAGCAAATTAAGCCTTTTGTGATAAATTACTGTTTTATCTTGATCTTCTGGGGCCACGAAAATTTGGTTATAACCCAAGAATGCATCCGTAAAACTCATGACTTTATGACCTGAGGATGCATCCGCCAACCTATTGAGGGTAAAGGAAAACTATCCTTGGGGCGAGCTTTGTTAAAGTTGGTGAAATCAATGCACATTCTCCACTTTTTATTGGCCTTCTTCACCATCACTACATTTGAAATCCAATCATGGCATGCCATCTCTTTAATGAAGCCTATTGAAAGCAGTTTTCGTACCTCATTCCTTATGGCCTTCACGACTTGTAGAGTAAATCTTCTTTTCTTCTGCTTAATTGGCTTGATCTCGAGAGATACATTTAACATATAAATGATCACTTGAGGATCCACACCAGGCATATCTGTAGCTGAGCATGCAAAAATGTCAGAGTTCACTCTTAAACATTGAACCAAGTCCTCTTTTTCCCTCTCTGCCAATGTTGAAGAAATATTTACAAACTTATCTGTGTTATCATAGAATAATTGTAAAGTTTTTGTGACCTCTATTACTTTTGGCTTATGAATTCTTTTTTCACCTCTGACATCTAAACTATCCAAATCCAAAACTTGACCAACCACTGTTGTTTACTATGAGCTTTATCCCAGTGACACTAGTTTGTACGTTTGTTTGATTGATAACAGGTGACACTGTTTAGCTGTTCGCTGATTAGACTTCATAAAAGCTATCCTTATTTTTGTAGGAAACTTGATCTTCATACAAAAAGTTGGAAGCATCATCTTTGCCATTCTAATGATGAGATGTCCAAAAATGGCATTATAGGCCATTTGAAGGTCTACGACAAAGAGTTGAACATATTTCATTGTAGTGTGCTCACCATCCCCTAAGGTAACAGGTAAAGTAATGCATCCCTTCACCTCAATTGTATAGTTCACAAAACCATACAAAGGGCTTGCCCTCCTCATAGTTTGCTCTTTACATCATATTTTTTGGTATGCATCCGAAGTCAACACCTCTAAAATGCTCCACTGTCAATAAAAATTCTCTTTACCTAAAACCTTGCTATAGTTGCTGACACGACCATTGGATCATTTCCTTCTTCATCACACACCAAATCCTCATTACTAAATTCCACCTTCCATTTTTCTTACTGATGCAACCTTTCGGTGAACTGAGTGACATTACATTTCTATGATAAGCTTTCTCTTTGTGTTGGAGGTCGTCCACTCTTCATCCGTACCAATTATCACATGTATTCTACCTCTAAATTTTTACTTACCCTTATCATCTCCTCACAAAGTCTGACCTGATGGTGTAGCATACCGAAGCATAAAATTTTTAAGCTCTCCATTCCTCACTTCTTCTTCAATAGAATCTTTCAAAGAAGAACAATCTTTAGTCTTATGTTTTCCATCATTGTGAAAATTACACCTGTCCCTTGAGTTTGACCTGGACTAATTATGTCGTATGGGTGGAGGACTTGGCAAGATGCTTAAACTTTTAACCTGATTAAAAATATAGGCACGTGTAGCATTTAAGGGAGTATAGGTTTCAAATTTTCCATGAGGATCATACCTTCTTATGTGCTAAACCTGAGATCATTGAAATGGTCTCGGTGATTCATTTTATGAATAAGTCCTCTGTTATGCCCCTCATTCTATGCGTAGACTCTGAGAAACAGGGCCATGATGATTGCAAACTCCCTGTCAGTTTCTAAACTATCTATCATCCCTTTGGAAGGTATTGCGAGCCACTTTTTTAATTTCTTCTACTTCAGCGAACTTATGAGCCCTTTCATACAAATCTGCCAAACTTTGTGGCCTATTATAAGTGAATGAATATTGCACATGTTTATTCTAAACACCCATGATAAAGTCATCAATGATCTACTAATCCTACAAATTTGTGTTTAGCATTACTACATGAAAACGTTTAACATAATCTTGTAAGGATTCTCTATCCCTCTTTTTTATTGACATCAAACCCATAGGATTGCTCATTATTGTTCTATGAGTTTGAAATCTTCCTAAGAACATTTGGCCCAACAGCAAGAAGCTCTAGATGGAGCCCTATGGTAAAAACAAATACCAATCTTTCGTACTTCCTTTAAGGGTCATAAAAAAGGCTTTAAACTTTGCAGCATCAGAGGTCCCTAGCACATTCATATAATCATTGTACTACATGAGATGTTCTTCTGGATCCCTTCTTGCTTCGAACATTTCCTTCAGAACCTTAAATTCAGCTGGTAGGCTCACAACTACTATCTCAGAAGCTAATAGATTGTTAAAACAAAACAACCAATCCATATATTAGGCATTTGGATGTAATGTTCTTACATCTCTAATGCAGAACAACCATTTCACTCTGCCATGGTTTTGCATGCGCCCCTACATCCTCCTCATGGGTAGACATGAAATTATCTTAAAGATCAAAGTTGTCAAACTGAATTTTCCTCCTCAACTCTTCATTTTGTCTTAATACTTCTTACTGAAATGCTTGTTGCTGTTCAAACTTAGCACTTTATTGAGCCATCTGCTCCTACAAACCTAACACTTGTTGTGGCGATGCTCCCTGATCAGAGGAAAATGACAATCCATGACTAGAAGAAGCGTTGAGATCTAAAGAGTTGGAAACACTTGCATGGCCCAAGTTACCGAAATTCTCTAGTCGGTCGACAAACCAACCAACAAAAATATCTATCTCGTTGGGTTGACTACCAGTGCCAGAACCTTTTGCTTGTCCTGACAGGAAATTAGTGGGGAAATTATCATTAGGGTGAGCAATTTTGGTTTTTTTAGCAATATGAAGATCAGAAGCCTATCCACACTCACCGCACCAAATTATTGAGTGTTTCTCTGTGTCCTTTGGATGGGTTTAGTTGTGTATTTATATTATATGGTTATTATTCATAAATGTGATATTGTAGGTAGGTTTCATGCATGTCGACATGTACCCTACTCTAGGTTTAACACGTGTTTATATGATGTGGGTTCGCCTATGCGATAGTGTGCTAACCTACATTGTGCAATCTCATAGAAGGGTGCAAGTGTCTTACATGCAAACTCATAGTATCACACAAACTTGAAGTGTCGCGTGTGAAATGATATACAAATTGTGAAAGTATACAAGTCAAATCAAGTAATAAAGTGATAAGTAAGATCGTCTCCACAGGGATAGAATTAGGTGGTCAAGTTATTATAAAAAATTATGATTAATGTTATGGAAAAACGAAGATAAGTATGTGGTAGTAATTTAAAAGAATAAAATATATGTGATAAATGTGTACTGATTAATACTGGAAAATGCTAAAGCAAAGCAAAAGTAAAAATTCAATAACAATTACGAGAATAACTATGTGAATAATATGTAATGAACAAGTAAACAACTAAATATGTTATGGCAAGATGCTACGGCAAAGGATAGAGGATATACAAAGTTGATTTGGAAGGTCGGGATTACTATGAATCTACCATTTTTATCAATAATGCCCTAGCAAAATCATACTCAATCTACTGCTCAGAAGAGTTTTAAAGTGGTTTGCTTCTTTCGAGAGCAAAAACCTTAAGTTACCTTGCCTTAAGTGATATATGTCTATAGGCCTTTAGCAAGGTATCCTACATTATTTTGTTTGCTTCCCATATGAACGCTGCTCTATATCTAGAGTCTACTACAAGTATCGATTGAGTACTAGCTTATATCATTCAATTTCAGTCTAACTAATCCAACATTTTCATAATTAGGTCAATTTATGGGCATGTTGCATAGTCATCTATGTCTAAGGATTTGCATGCATACAATTTAGAAATAAAAATAATTGAATGAAATAATAAATTAATGTAGATCTATGCTTTAACCATTAAAGAAAATAAAGGTTTCATCATGTAATCCCAACCCTACGAGATTTAGCTCATGGATTGCCAAGTAAAATTCAAAACCAAAATATCATCCAACATCGTTTCAATCAAATCAATTCATGAAGGAAAAAAGTAAGATATATGAAAGAACTTTGGGAAGACAACTTTCTCTTGTCCAGTCACACTCCAGTGACACAATGTCCTATGGTAGCTGAGAGGGACTGCCTTCGTTTTCCTCTTTTCATCTCTACTTAGACGCTACCCTCTATTTTTTGCCTCCAAATCTCCACGCACTTTAGGGTTTCCTCCTTTGGATTTTTATAAGCTTTTCCCCTAGGATAAATCCAACATCTCATGATATCCTCTCCTATTTTTTAGGTAGGTTTTTCTGGTACAAGTAGAGTTGGGATGAGACTGGTATGCGTTGAGTGTTGACTCGGTTATCTTCCTGGAATTGCCATGGCATACAAGTTGGAAAATTGTCCAACCTTTTCCCTTGACAAACCTTCACTCATTTATTTCATTCTCCACATCCTGTACCTGCCAAACCACCAAACACAACCCTTCCATATGCAATTAAAAGTACCTAATATTTAAACATAGTCCAAGATCCTAATGCAATGAGAAAAATACCAATGAAATGTTCTAAAATGCAACTAAATATACCCAAGTTCAAACAATTAGCTAGGTAATTTAAAAGAAAGAAATATAACTCTTTTTAAAACTTATCACACCCCCAAACATGAGTTATTTCTTGTCCTCAAGCAAAATATGCATGAACGCGAAACTTTTACCAGCACATGTAACCATCCTGTACTGCTAGTCTATTTAAAGAATAATATATTCATCAGTTCTCGGCACTCTTCTTTCTCTAAAACGTGTTCAAGTTTTAAAGGTTCACTCAACAAAGGTAGTGCATAAAATTTCTCCCTAAAAACAAAATTTGCTAAGTACTCATGTGTGCTTTCTGGCCACAGCAAACATCTCCTAATTTACTCAATTCATTTGTTACCTAAACTCAAGTTACTTTGTAACCCTTGCTCTAAGCCTACTCAAAATATTTATTTGTATTTGTTTTTTTATTATGTGTATTTGGGGATTTAGCATGTCACAAAATTATTTGACATGATAATCAAAATGGAGCATACATTGAATTACCTAGTACTCAATCATGTAAAAATTTAAATAAAAATCACTCTTGAAGCTAAGGCTTTTAATTTAGAAGATGGATGGGGCAAACAACTACCTCTTAGCTACTCAGCCCGTTACTATAGTGGAGTGCGCCCCTAATTTATTTTCTTTTTTTATTACACACTCTTACTTAAACTCACCTTTCTAGTCAGCAACACAATGGAGCAAACAAAGTAGTGCTGACTTACTCGACAATTCTAAGTTTTGGAGTGCCTATTTCCTTTATTTTAATAATGTTGTGGCAATATGATTAATTTTGGCATCAAAAGTCCCTAAGTTCATTAAAAGACACTTGCTATAAAAAAAACTGAGTATAGGACATCTCATTTTTTAGGAAGTCATTTTCAAGCAACCTAACCTAAGCTAATTTCACCTAATCCATAGTCACATGTTCTAGGTATATTGAAGAATTTGATGTCATCATCAAAAATCATAAGTTAATATTGTAATCCTCATAGGAAAAATAATACTTAGTAGTTACATGGCAGTGGAAAAACAATTTTAACTATACTAGAATAACTATACTAAAATGATCATACATACTAAATATAAAATGCAGCCTAAATGCACAATACACCCCTAAACCTAAGGGATGCATTGTCCTCAAGGTATGTACAAATATAAAACATGAATGTGAGAAGATATATATGAACAAAAAAATGGCATGCAAAACAAATGGAATGCATGATGCAAAGAAAGGAAGAAAACTTGCCTAACTTGGAGTGAAGTATGGTTACTTCATTCTTTTTTGCTGGTGGATTTGCGTGCACTGATCTTATAACGTAATTTCCTTTTCATTAGGTGTATATCCCCCCTTCTTTATCAGACTCCATGATCTAATTAATAAGATGATCAATCATAAATGAAAATAACTCTAAGTAATTAAAGATAAAAATAATAAAAACAAAATTAAAGGAAAGTAATTAAAGAAAAGAAAGAAAGAAAAGATTTTTTTATGCTTTTTCCAATTTCGCAACAATTTGGAGTTGTCGAGTCTTAGGGAGATTGAGTTGCTTCTGTAATTGACCGAGTGAGTTGAGCACTTGTTGCTCGAATGGATTGTTCCAAATAGAAGATTTTGTTGTGGCAAATATCTTTCAAACTATTCTTACACTGTTGTTTCTAGCAAACCAATGGCATGGCATTCTTTATTATCATCTGCACATTTCAAAGCATCAAATACATTGAAAGTAACTTACTGATCATTTACCCTTATATTTAGTTCACCTTTCTGCACATCAATTAAAGTCCTGCCTTTAGCAAGAGATGATCTTCTGAGAATAATTAACACATCTTTGTCAGTTTCACATTTTAAAATATGGAAATCTGTCAAAAAAATAAACTTATCTACTCTTACTAGGTACGTCTTCAATTTTACCTTCCGGATGTGCGTAGTGTAACACCCCGAACCCGAGACCGTCACCGGAGTCGAACACGAGGTGTTAACAGACTTTTAAAAATTTTCCAGACACTGCCAATCTGCGTAATAGTCGCTTTAAAAATCATATCTTGAGTTTCACAACTCGAAAATCAGTTTCGTGATTTTTCCCTGAAACTAGACTCATATGCCCATCTACATATTTTTCTAGAATTTTTGGTCGGGCCAATTAGTACAGTTTATTAGTCAAAGTCTCCCATGTTACAGGGATCGACTACCCTGACCTTTGCGCATTACGACTTGGATATCTCCTTGTACAGGGCTCCAATACTGATGCCGTTTGTTTCTATAGAAACTAGACTCAGAGAGGAATCTATACATATATGGTATGACTCCTAATTATCTTTGGTTAATTTATGGTAAATTTTCAAAGTCGAAATAGGAGATCCAGAAACCGTTCTGGCCCTATTTCACGAGAACTTTAATATCTCTTAATATACTATTCATATGATTGTTTCGTTACTTTCATATGAAAATAGATTCATCAAGGTTCGATTACATAATTTATTCACTATTTAATTCCATTCCTACAAATTTTTGTGATTTTTCAAATCCACACCACTGCTGCTGTCAGCATCTGTTTTCAAGGTAAACTTTACCTATTTCGTGGTTACCATGGACCAACTAGGGTTTTGTCATACATAGGTCCACATATGATCATATTTAGCCATTCCAATGGCTGATCATTTGCCCAACACTTCCATTCCAAACCATAGTCACATCATGAAACCATATATACATACATAAACACAAATGGTCTAATGCCATACTCCACTTCTACAAGCTATTTTCGCATGGCTGTACACACATACATCACAAAAAGTGCTTAAAACAACAAGGGGTAGTCCTATACATGCCATATCCAGAGTTCAACTAAAAGAGTACCAAAAGAGCTTTGATAGTGTGGATGACTTCGACTTCGATGATCCCGAATCCGATAGCTAACGAACAAAATCTATAAAACAGAGGGCCAAAGCAACGGGGTAAGCATTTTAAAGCTTAGTAAGTTTCAAGTAATGAAATCGGCTTTGACTAAAATATTACATTCACATAGCTAAATGAATCACTTTATTAATACACATTCTCATAATCATGCTTACTTCACAATTCGTCAACATATATACACACACAAGGTATCAACCCATATAAAAGCCCAAAAGTTCGTTAGTCGATTGAACGAATACTACTTAAAACGAATCGACTTTTCCGAATCACATGCAAACATACCTTATCGTTTGGGTTTGTTGAGCGTATTAATTGAATTTATTACAGCACAAAACGCTCACATTCATACCCAAGTTTCTTCGGAATTTAGCCGGATATTACCACAAGCACAATTGCCTTCGGGTCTTAACCCGGGCATAGCAACTCGCCCGAATGCCTTCGGGTCTTAGCCAGGATATATCAACTTGCACAATTGCCTTCGGGTCTTAGCCCGGATATATATCAACTCGCACAAATGCCTGCGGGTCTTAGCCCGGATATATCAACTCGCACAAATGCCTGCGGGTCTTAGCCCGGATATATCAACTCGCACAAATGCCTTCGGGTCTTAGCCCGGATAAAATCACTAGCACAATTGCCTTCGGGACTTAGCCCGGATAAAATTCAAATGCTCATGCACATATATATCAACAATCATGACACATCCATATTTCACTTTCGTTACTAAGGCTCAAACACAAAGCATTTATTAAACCTTTCCAATTTCGGCTCAATAGCCACACACAAAGAGCATGATTTCAATTGGCTTTATAACATAGTCTCTATGCACATTTGACTATCCATCATAGGATGACTAATCATTTCAATATAATTCAAGTAGGGTCATTACTCGAAGACTTACCTCGGATGTTGTCGAACGACTTCAATGGCTATTCAATTTCTTTTTCCTTCCCTTTATCGGATTTAGTTCCCCTTTGCTCTTGAGCTTAAGTTCAACAAATTTTAAAATAGTCATTAATCGACTATTCAAGTATTACTTTCAGAATAATATATAAATTGATTCAACTTTCACACACATAGATTATAGTAAGCTTTATAAAAATCAATAAATAATTCATTAGCAAATTTTCATTAATGTTTACAACAAAATCACATATTCACTACGAGCTGTTTTCCCTGAGCAGCAGTCACTAAATTATTTATAACTGGAGCTACAAAACTCCAAATCACTTGCCGTTAATTTTCCCTGAATATAGACTCGTATATCTTCCATCCATAAAATTTTCAGAATTTTAGGCTTGGCCAATCAATACCAGATTTTTCTTAAAGTTTCCCCTGTTTCACTGTTTGACTAATCTGACCACTCTTCACTACGAATCAAATTTCTCATTTTACAGAATTCCAAATGTGTTGTATTTGATTTCATTTGAAACTAGACTCATTAAGGAGTTTAAGCATATAAATTTTATCTTATAATCATTTTTGTACAATTTATAATGATTTCCTAAAAACAGAACAGGGAATCTAGTAGTCATTTTGACTCAGCCCCACAATACTTCAAATATCTCAAGATCGGTAACTCTTTAGTTCTTATAGTTTCTTTTGTAAGAAAATAGACTCTTCAAGCTTTAATGACATAATTTACTCGGCTTCTAATTCAACTCCTACAAATTATGGCGATTTTCCAAAATCACCTTACTGCTGCTGTCCCCAAGCAGATTATTACCAAATCAAATACTAACATTTGCATTTCACCTTAATAGCTAGCTTAGCAAACCTTAATTTAACATATAATTCACACATATCACATTCCAAGCATTCACTCTATTCTATCACTTAAGGTACAAACATTACTCAATAACTTCCTAATTCAAGTACACATTCGGCCTTGGTACATAATAAGGTAGTCGATTCCTTTCCCTTTAGCACCCATTGCTCACATATGATTATTTGTATAGCTCAAACACTCATCTATCTTTATCATGAAACAACAAAATTTACCATTGTCAAATACCATAGCCGAATGTCATTAAACCTAAACCACCATGAAAATTTTACTTATCACCTCATACCTTATTATCAAATTGAACTAATTATGCTTATAAAAATAATATCAAAACCGAAACCTTTTGATAATTAAGCCTCTAATTATTTATTACAATTAACCAAACAAAATTTTCTCACATTTAACACTTATATACCAATCAATTGTTGAAGACAAACAAAATCTCATTTCCTCCCTTGACAACCACAACCGAAAGCTCAAACCAACATCTAAAATTCCAAGTTTTCAAATGGGCTAATATGGAACTAGCTAATTGACTTAAACTAAACTTAAAATTTCAAAAACTAACAAAATTTTTACTAACCATCTCAAGCTTCAAGTGACCGAATGTTTCCCTCCTATCTTCCTCTTTACAATCGGCCAAGAAGAACCAAGGATACAAGCTTTGTTTTCATTACCTTTCTTTTTTCTTTTATTCTTTCTTTTATTCATTATAACTCCAATAACCCAATTTCTTATTATAATATCAAATTCAACAAATATATTGCCCATCATCAATCCATCTTGGCCGGCCACTATAAGGGAATTGGGCAATTTGACATGCAAGTCCACCCTTGTGTTGACATGCACTAATAAGCCCTTTAAAATTAGCCTATCATATTTCACCATGTCTCATGTTGATCCCTATTTAATAATTCCTCATGCAATTGGCAAAATTAGGGAATGAAACTTCCACATATGCATGTACACACACATAATAAACATAGAACATAGCAATTAATTATTTTTATAACTCGGTTTTGTGGTCCCGAAACCACTTCCCGACTAGGGTCAATTTTGGGCTGTCAAACTCTCCCCCACTTAAGAAATTTTCGTCCCCGAAAATCTTACCGGTAAATAGGTTTGGGTATCGTTCTTTCATCGAGCTTTCGGTTTCCCAAGTAGCTTCCTCGATCCCGTGTTTGAGCCATAACACCTTTACTAACGGAACCCTTTTGTTTCGCAACTCCTTCACTTCACGAGCTAGGATACACATCGGCTCTTCTTCATAACTCATATCGGATTGAATGTCAACCTCGGAGGGATTAATTATGTGGGAGGGGTCAGATCTATAACGTCGAAGCATCGAAACATGAAAAACATTGTGAATTCTTTCAAGTTCAGGAGGTAAAATCAATCTATATGCCACTGGACCAATTCTTTCGGATATTTCATACGGCCCAATGAACCTCGGACTCAATTTGCCCTTACGGCCAAATCTGAGTATCTTTTTCCAAGGTGAAACTTTAAGAAACACTTTATCTCCCACCTGATACTCAATGTCTTTTCGTTTCAAATCCGCGTACGACTTCTAACGATCTGTGGCTGCTTTCAGACTTTCACGGATTACCTTTACTTTCTGTTCGGCATCCTTAATCAAATCAACTCCGAAAATTTTACTTTCACCGAGCTCGGTCCAAAACAATGGTGTACGGCATTTACGACCGTACAAAGCCTCGTAAGGTGCCATCTTAATACTTGATTGAAAACTATTGTTGTAAGCGAATTCAATCAAAGGTAAATACCGTTCCCATGAACTACTGAACTCGAGGATGCAACATCTCAACATATCCTCAAGTATCTGAATTATCCGCTCGGATTGACCATCGGTTTGGGGGTGAAAAGCAGTGCTAAAATGCAGCTTGGTACCCAAAGCTTCTTGCAATTTCTTCCAAAATCGTGAGGTAAATCTCGGATCTCTATCCGACACGATAGAAATAGGTACCCCGTGTAATCTCACAATCTGAGAAACATACAATTTGGCTAGTTTATCCAATGAAAAATCCATACGCACGGGGATAAAGTGAGCCGACTTAGTCAGTCTATCAACAACAACCCAAATCGCATCCTTCTTACTTGTTGACAATGGCAGTCCGGACACAAAGTCCATTGTGACTCGATCCCATTTCCACTCGGGTATCATGATCGGCTGAAGTAATCCTGAAGGCACTTGATGTTCCGCTTTCACTTGTTGACATATTAAACATCTCGAAACAAAGTCGGAGATGTCTCGTTTCATACCATGCCACCAAAACCAACGTTTCAAATCGTTGTACATTTTCGTACTCCCCGGGTGAATTGACATTCGGCTACAATGGGCTTCGTTCAGAATCATCGAAATGAGTCCCGAATTCCTTGGAACACACAAACGACTTCTGAACCTCAAACAATCATCATCATCAATTTGAAACTCCGATTCCTTGTTCGGAACACACTCAGCCCGTTTTGCAACCAATTCATCATCGACTTTCTGAGCTTCACGAATTTGATGAGTCAATAATGGTTTGGCTTTTAATTCAGCTACTAACACATTGTCGGGTAGAACAGACAAATGCACATTCATCGCTCGTAAAGCAAATAATGACTTCCGACTTAAGGCGTCCGCAACCACATTAGCCTTTCCCGGGTGGTAATCAATGACAAGCTCGTAATCTTTCAACAACTCAAGCCAACGTCTTTGTCGCAGATTTAAGTCTCTTTGAGTCATCAAATATTTGAGACTTTTGTGATCCGAAAATACATGGCACTTTTCACCAAATAGGTAATGTCGCCATATTTTTAAAGCAAACACGATGGCAGCTAGTTCAAGATCATGGGTCGGATAATTTTTCTCATGTGGCTTTAATTGTCTCGACGCATAGGCCACCACTCGACCTTCTTGCATCAATACGTAGCCCAGCCCAAGTAGGGATGCGTCACTATAAATGACAAACTCTTTGCCTGATTCGGGTTGCACTAAAATTGGAGCTTTAGTCAAATAAGTTTTTAGTTGATCAAAACTTTTCTGACATTTCTCCGTCCATTCGAACTTAACATCCTTTTGAAGTAGCTTAGTCATTGGTGTGGCTATCATCGAGAAACCTTTGACAAATCGTCGGTAATAACTGGAGAGTCCCAAAAAGCTCCGAACTTCAGTAATATTTCTTGGAGGCTTCCAGTTAAGTATGGCTGAAATTTTGCTCGGGTCAACTCGAATACCCGATGCGGATACCACATGACCCAAGAAGCTAACCTCTCTTAACCAGAACTCACACTTACTGAACTTAGCATATAACTGCTTAACCCGCAACATTTGCAACACTAGTCTCAGGTGCTCAGCATGTTCGGTCTCATCTCTTGAATAGACCAAGATGTCATCAATGAACACAACTACGAACCGATCCAAATATGGCCTGAAGATCCGATTCATCAAATCCATAAATACCGCAGGGGCATTAGTAAGCCCAAACGGCATCACTAAGAATTCGTAGTGACCGTACCTCGTTCTGAAAGCAGTTTTGGGTACGTCCGAATCTCGAACCCGCAACTGATAATAACCCGATCTCAAATCTATTTTTGAGAACACTGAGGCTCCCTTTAGTTGATCAAACAAATCATCAATACGTGGTAACGGATATTTATTCTTTATCGTCACTTTATTCAGTTGACGATAGTCAATGCACAACCTCATGGTTCCGTCCTTCTTTTTCACGAACAATACTGGTGCACCCCAAGGTGAGAAACTTGGTCGAGCAAAACCTCTATCCGTCAATTCTTGCAACTGAGCTTTCAACTCTTTTAACTCGGTTGGTGCCATATGATACGGAGCTATCGAAATCGGCGTTGTCCCAGGTACAAGCTCAATACCAAACTCTACCTCCCGAACAGGTGGTAAACCCGGTAATTCTTCAGGAAAAACATCCAGGTATTCACAAACCACCGGCACAGATTCGGGTTTCTTTTCTAATTCTTTGTCATCAAGTACATACGCAAGGTATGCTTCGCACCCTTTTTTTACATATTTCTGGGCCAACATTGAGGATATTACAACTGGCAACCCATCCAAGTCTGTAGACTCAACTCGGATTACTTCGTTATTTGCGCACCTCAAATCAATAGTCTTGCTTTTGCAATTCACAACCGCATCATGCACGGTCAACCAATCCAACCCGAGAATAACATCAAATTCATCAAACGGCAAAAGCATCAAGTCCGCCGGAAAACAGGAACCTCGAATCACTAGGGGACATTTCTTACACACTTTGTCGACAAGCACGTAACGACCCAAGGGATTTGACACCCGAATTACGAACTCAGTAGACTCAATAGGTAAAGTCTTACTGGATGCTAAGGTTTCACATATGTAAGAATGAGTAGAACCGGGGTCAATCAAAGCAATTACATTAGTATCAAAGAGAGTGAAAGTACCGGTAATAACATCAGGCGAAGAAGCATCCTCGCGGGCACGCATAGCATAAGCTCTAGCAGGCGCACGAGCCTCAGATCCGGTCGTAGCATCTCTAGATCCTCTCTGACCACCACTAGCATTGCCCGTATTTCTAGATGGTCTACCTCGAGCAGTGGTAGCACCCGGTTTCCCACTCTGATTTACATTCTGTTCAGACAACCTCGGGCAATCTTTGATGAAGTGGTCAACTGATCCACACTTGTAACAGGAGCGGTCATGGAATCTACAACTCCCCGAATGCCATTTACCGCAATATCGACATTCTGTTTTGTCTCGACGTTCATTCCCAACACTAGCGATCGAAGTGCCTCGGGTACCCACAGGGGGTCGATCACGATCTCGTCTAAAAAGGCCCGAAGTGCCTCTAGACCGACCCACATCATCTCGAAATTTCTTCGATGCCTGTTGAAGAGACTTTCCCGAGGATCTTTTACGAAACTCCCCTGTTCCCACATCAACTTTTTGTTTTTCTTTTCTAAGCTCTTCGGCTTTACAAGCTCGCTCGACAAGTACTACGAACTCTCGTATTTCAAGAATGCCAACGAACATTTTTATATCTTCATTCAGCCCATCCTCGAAGCGTTTACACATGATAGCCTCGGACGAAACACATTCCCGAACGTATCTACTAAGTCTAACAAATTTTCGCTCGTAATTAGTAACTGACATAGAACCTTGCTTAAGCTCAAGAAATTCCTTCCATTTTTGATCAACAAATCTCTGACTGATATACTTTTTCCGAAACTCAGTTTGGAAAAACTCCCAAGTTACTTGCTCTCGAGGCACAACAGAAGTCAGAGTACTCCACCAATAGTAGGCAGAATCGCGTAACAAGGAGATAGTACACTTTAGGCATTCATCAGGTGTACAAGATAGCTCATCGAGTACCCGGATAGTGTTGTCCAACCAAAGTTCAGCTTGCTCGGCATCATCGCTATCCGTAGCCTTAAATTCAGTAGCCCCATGTTTTCGAATTCTGTCAACTGGGGGCTTATTTGACCTTATTTGGTCAGTTACCGGAGGTATTGTAGGTGCGGGGGTGGTATTTGTCGGGAATGGAGGTTGTGGAACAGCCGTATTAGTTCGAATGTATTGGTTGAACCAATCATTCATCACGCTATAGAAAGCTTGTCTAGCTTCATCATTCGGGTTACTAGCATTAGGTTGAGAGTCCGCTCCCTTGTGCGGGAGCAGGCGCTACACTCTCAAGATCATCAGCTACCTCTCGATCGGGATCGGGATCCATTAGTATAAATAAACACATTTGCAAATGTCAGAAATCACCACACTATCAAATAATCACATAAAATGGCATGTATAGCTAGACCCAACGCATTACGGTAGTCCTAGAATCGACTAAACCGTAGCTCTGATACCAATCAATTGTAACACCCCGAACCCGAGACCGTCACCGGAGTCGAACACGAGGTGTTAACAGACTTTTAAAAATTTTCCAGACACTGCCAATCTGCATAATAGTCGCTTTAAAAATCATATCTTGAGTTTCACAACTCGAAAATCAGTTTCGTGATTTTTCCCTGAAACTAGACTCATATGTCCATCTACATATTTTTTCTAGAATTTTTGGTCGGGCCAATTAGTACAGTTTATTAGTCAAAGTCTCCCATGTTACAGGGATCGACTACCCTGACCTTTGCGCATTACGACTTGGATATCTCCTTGTACAGGGCTCCAATACTGATGCCGTTTGTTTCTATAGAAACTAGACTCAGAGAGGAATCTATACATATATGGTATGACTCCTAATTATCTCTGGTTAATTTATGGTAAATTTTCAAAGTTGAAACAGGAGATCTAGAAACCGTTCTGGCCCTGTTTCACGAGAACTTTAATATCTCTTAATATACTGTTCATATGATTGTTTTGTTACTTTCATATGAAAATAGATTCATCAAGGTTCGATTACATAATTTATTCACTATTTAATTCCATTCCTACAAATTTTTGTGATTTTTCAAATCCACACCACTGCCGCTGTCAGCATCTGTTTTCAAGGTAAACTTTACCTATTTCGTGGTTACCATGGACCAACTAGGGTTTTGTCATACATAGGTCCACATATGATCATATTTAGCCATTCCAATGGCTGATGATTTTCCCAACACTTCCATTCCAAACCATAGTCACATCATGAAACCATATATACATACATAAACACAAATGGTCTAATGCCATACTCCACTTCTACAAGCCATTTTCGCATGGCTGTACACACATACATCACAAAAAGTGCTTAAAACAACAAGGGGTAGTCCTATACATGCCATATCCAGTGTTCAACTAAAAGAGTACCAAAAGAGCTTTGATAGTGTGGATGACTTCGACTTCGATGATCCCGAATCCGATAGCTAACGAACAAAATCTATAAAATAGAGGGCCAAAGCAACGGGGTAAGCATTTTAAAGCTTAGTAAGTTTCAAGTAATGAAATCGGCTTTGACTAAAGTATTACATTCACATAGCTAAATGAATCACTTTATTAATACACATTCTCATAATCATGCTTACTTCACAATTCGTCAACATATATACACACACAAGGTATCAACCCATATAAAAGCCCAAAAGTTCGTTAGTCGATTGAACGAATACTACTTAAAACGAATCGACTTTTCCGAATCACATGCAAACATACCTTATCGTTTGGGTTTGTTGAGCGTATTAATTGAATTTATTACAGCACAAAACGCTCACATTCATACCCAAGTTTCTTCGGAATTTAGCCGGATATTACCACAAGCACAATTGCCTTCGGGTCTTAACCCGGGCATAGCAACTCGCCCGAATGCCTTCGGGTCTTAGCCAGGATATATCAACTTGCACAATTGCCTTCGGGTCTTAGCCCGGATATATATCAACTCGCACAAATGCCTGCGGGTCTTAGCCCGGATATATCAACTCGCACAAATGCCTGCGGGTCTTAGCCCGGATATATCAACTCGCACAAATGCCTTCGGGTCTTAGCCCGGATAAAATCACTAGCACAATTGCCTTCGGGACTTAGCCCGGATAAAATTCAAATGCTCATGCACATATATATCAACAATCATGACACATCCATATTTCACTTTCGTTACTAAGGCTCAAACACAAAGCATTTATTAAACCTTTCCAATTTCGGCTCAATAGCCACACACAAAGAGCATGATTTCAATTGGCTTTATAACATAGTCTCTATGCACATTTGACTATCCATCATAGGATGACTAATCATTTCAATATAATTCAAGTAGGGTCATTACTCGAAGACTTACCTCGGATGTTGTCGAACGACTTCAATGGCTATTCAATTTCTTTTTCCTTCCCTTTATCGGATTTAGTTCCCCTTTGCTCTTGAGCTTAAGTTCAACAAATTTTAAAATAGTCATTAATCGACTATTCAAGTATTACTTTCAGAATAATATATAAATTGATTCGACTTTCACACACATAGATTATAGTAAGCTTTATAAAAATCAATAAATAATTCATTAGCAAATTTTCATTAATGTTTACAACAAAATCACATATTCACTACGAGCTGTTTTCCCTGAGCAGCAGTCACTAAATTATTTATAACTGGAGCTACAAAACTCCAAATCACTTGCCGTTAATTTTCCCTGAATATAGACTCGTATATCTTCCATCCATAAAATTTTCAGAATTTTAGGCTTGGCCAATCAATACCAGATTTTTCTTAAAGTTTCCCCTGTTTCACTGTTTGACTAATCTGACCACTCTTCACTACGAATCAAATTTCTCATTTTACAGAATTCCAAATGTGTTGTATTTGATTTCATTTGAAACTAGACTCATTAAGGAGTTTAAGCATATAAATTTTATCTTATAATCATTTTTTTACAATTTATAATGATTTCCTAAAAACAGAACAGGGAATCTAGTAGTCATTTTGACACTGCCCCACAATACTTCAAATATCTCAAGATCGGTAACTCTTTAGTTCTTATAGTTTCTTTTGTAATAAAATAGACTCTTCAAGCTTTAATGACATAATTTACTCAGCTTCTAATTCAACTCCTACAAATTATGGCAATTTTCCAAAATCACCTTACTGCTGCTGTCCCCAAGCAGATTATTACCAAATCAAATACTAACATTTGCATTTCACCTTAATAGCTAGCTTAGCAAACCTTAATTTAACATATAATTCACACATATCACATTCCAAGCATTCACTCTATTCTATCACTTAAGGTACAAACATTACTCAATAACTTCCTAATTCAAGTACACATTCGGCCTTGGTACATAATAAGGTAGTCGATTCCTTTCCCTTTAGCACCCATTGCTCACATATGATTATTTGTATAGCTCAAACACTCATCTATCTTTATCATGAAACAACAAAATTTACCATTGTCAAATACCATAGCCGAATGTCATTAAACCTAAACCACCATGAAAATTTTACTTATCACCTCATACCTTATTATCAAATTGAACTAATTATGCTTATAAAAATTATATCAAAACCGAAACCTTTTGATAATTAAGCCTCTAATTATTTATTACAATTACCCAAACAAAATTTTCTCACATTTAACACTTATATACCAATCAATTGTTGAAGACAAACAAAATCTCATTTCCTCCCTTGACAACCACAACCGAAAGCTCAAACCAACATCTAAAATTCCAAGTTTTCAAATGGGCTAATATGGAACTAGCTAATTGACTTAAACTAAACTTAAAATTTCAAAAACTAACAAAATTTTACTAACCATCTCAAGCTTCAAGTGACCGAATGTTTCCCTCCTATCTTCCTCTTTACAATCGGCCAAGAAGAACCAAGGATACAAGCTTTGTTTTCATTACCTTTCTTTTTTCTTTTATTCTTTCTTTTATTCATTATAACTCCAATAACCCAATTTCTTATTATAATATCAAATTCAACAAATATATTGCCCATCATCAATCCATCTTGGCCGGCCACTATAAGGGAATTGGGCAATTTGACATGCAAGTCCACCCTTGTGTTGACATGCACTAATAAGCCCTTTAAAATTAGCCTATCATATTTCACCATGTCTCATGTTGATCCCTATTTAATAATTCCTCATGCAATTGGCAAAATTAGGGAATGAAACTTCCACATATGCATGTACACACACATAATAAACATAGAACATAGCAATTAGTTATTTTTATAACTCGGTTTTGTGGTCCCGAAACCACTTCCCGACTAGGGTCAATTTTGGGCTGTCACACGTAGGATAGCTCAGCCAGTTGCAACGTAACCGTAGTAGGTTTTGCTTTCCTAATTCTCAGCTTCTTGAAAATAGACATAGGGATTAGATTTATAGTTGCTCCTAAATCACATAATGCCTTACCAACATACTAATAGTGAAACTTCCTGGGTCCTTCAACTTTGGAGGTAACTTATTCATCAACATCGTTGTACACCATTCAATGAGAGCAACAAGCTCAAATCCTCCCAATCCGTGCTTCTTTGACAGTATATCTTTCAAAAATTTCACATAATTGGGAATTTTCTCCAAAGCTTCTACTCACGGTTTGTTGATATAGAGTTGCTTCAAGACCTTCAAAAATCATTTGAATTGAACATCCTATTTAGAACTTTTGAATCGTTAAGAAAAAGGTGGACGTGGTCGTCCTTCCAATCGCTGATATTGTTTTGCTGTAGCATTATTGTTGACAACATGATCTGATTCTGCCACAAAATTTTGCTGCTTATACTTTTTAGTTGCAGGATGTTTTTGATATGAATCTGAACTCTTTCCCTGGTTGAGTCTAGAGTTGTCTTCTGCTACAGTGGCATCTTAAACAATGTCTTCCAGCTGAGTCCCACTTCTAAGAGTAATTGCTTTGCAATGTTGACTGTCTTTTGTACTTGAATTCTCTGTATCGCTTGGCAATGCTCCTTGTGACCTCGAATTCAAATCATTCGCTATTTACCCCACTTGATTCTCAAGAGCTCAGAGAGACGCAACCTGACTTTGAATTACAGTAGCCTGACTTTGAATTACAACATCATTTTTAGCCATATATTCCTTCAATAAAGCTTCAATAGATGTTGAGGATGATGATGTTTGACCCTGTTGAATATTTTATCTTGGCAGTGGGTGATTATAACCAGGTGGTGCATTCTGTCTTGCAACATTGTTTGAATTCCTCACACCTTTATTATTTCAACTAAAATTTGAATGTTGATTCCACCTTGAATTGTAGGTGTTATAATAGGGACTACTATTTTGGTTAAAATTACTTATTTAGTACACAAATGTTGGGTTTGATAGGCATTCATCAAAGACATGATCTTCACCATAATAAACACACGATAGCTCGACTACTTTCATCTCCTGAACTATATGGGGTTTCTTATCTGTTTTGATCATATAAGCCAAAGAAGATACCGGGGTTGTCAACGAAGTTATTGCATCTAGCTCTATAGTACCAATAGCTCTCTTGCCCATCCTGGCTCTTTTGATCGAATATTGATAATCATTGCTGGCAATCTTTTCCAAGATCTCATCTGCTTCATTATAAAATTTATCCAACAAAGTACCATTGGATGAATCATCAACTACCATCCTTGTATGTGTATTCAACCCATTGTAGGATATCTGTAACACCCCGTACCCGAGACCGTTGCCGGAGTCGGACACGAGGGGTTCACAGACTAAATTCGCTTACTATCGCAGTCCATTTTAAAATTTTCCAGGCAGTTGGCTAACTGCGACACTGTCACCTTAAAAATCATATCTTGAGTTTCACAACTCAAAAATCAGTTTCGTAATTTTTCCCTGAAACTAGACTCATATGCCCATCTACATATTTTTTTCTAGAATTTTTGGTCGGGCCAATTAGTACAGTTTATTAGTCAAAGTCTCCCATGTTACAGGGATCGACCACACTGACCTTTGCGCATTACGACTTGGATATCTCCCTGCAAAGAGCTTCAATACTGATGCCGTTTGTTTCTATAGAAACTAGACTCAGAGAGGAATCTATAAATATATGGCATGACTCCTAATTATCTCTGGTTAATTTATAATGAATTTCCAAAGTCGGAACAGGGAATCCAGAAACCGTTCTAGCCCTGTCTCACGAGAACCTGAATATCTCTTAACATACTGTCCATATGATCGTTTCGTTACTTTCCTATGAAAATAGATTCATCAAGGTCCGTTTAAATAATTTATTCATTATTTAATTCCAATCCTACTATTTTTAGTGATTTTCAAAATCTACATCACTGCTGCTGCCAGCATCTGCCTTTAAGGTAGACTTTACCTATTTCATAGTTTCCATGATTCAACTAGCCCTTTTAGCATAAATAGCACAAATTATGATAGTGATTAACCATCCCATACCAAATGATTATAACATTATGCTCAAACATATATAAGCCATTTTCGCATGGCTATATACATTAACCAAAATATTCTTCCGCCACTAGTCTATTTTATACATGCCATAAGATAATCCAAAACATAGCAGTACCAAACAGTAGATAGTGATAGTGTGACTAGTTGCTGACGATCCCCGAGCCTGTAGCTTCGCAATGAGATCTATAAAACAGAGGAAACAGAGTAAACGGAGTAAGCATTACAATGCTTAGTAAGTTTTAAGCAGTGTCAACAGATAACAATCAAATTATAACATAGTTGTTCGTATTTTTATTTCACTCTTCCTTCGGGCATACCATCCCTTTACCGAATATGCACATCTCATCATATACAATAGGCAGATAAACTTTCACATAAAAGTGAGCTCATGTGACATAGATATATCGTATGATTTCATATAACCTCTCACTCTGATCTGATGTCACATAATCATAGGAATAGTCTCATAGATTGCTCTCGTATGCGTCACATAACTACCTTATGATTTAGTACAAATCAAGCTCACATATAAACTTGGAGTACATACCTGTTTAACCTTTCGCATTGAATATATTTATAAGCAATTCTTATTACGAAGTCTTACCCGGACATAATCTCCACACGAAGTTATCGGGTCTTACCCGGACAAAATCCCCACACGTAGTCATCGGGTCTTTAGAGCTCGGATATAGTACGAGCACGAAGCTTACGGACATTAATCAGTGATAATATTCTCGAATAAAGCCTGCGGGGTTTTAACCCGGATATAGTACGGACACAAATGCCCTTCGGGACTTATCACATTCATCACATCGGCGATTAGGCCCTATCACATATATATACACTTTCACATTCATCACATCGGCCATTAGGCCCTATCACATATATATACACTTTCACATTCATCACATCGGCCATTAGGCCCTATCACATATATACACTTTCACATTCATCACATCGGCCATTAGGCCTTATCACATATATACACTTCACATTCATCACATCGGCCATTAGGCCTTATAACATATATACACTTTCACATTCATCACATCGGCCATTAGGCCATACTATCATTTCATATTCGAATACTCACAAACTTACAATATCACGATTTAGAATTCAAGTATGGGTTTAATCAATAGCTTGTGAGCAACTAAAACAAGTTTATCAAGGTTCACAACATAATCTCAAATTCAGCACAAGCTATTTTTCCTGGCAATAGTCACTAAATTATTTATGACTGGAGCTACAAAACTCCAAATCACTTTCCGTTAATTTTTCCTGAATATAGACTCGTATATTTTCCATCCATAAAATTTCCAGAATTTTAGGTTTGGCCAATCAATACCAGATTTTTCTTAAAATTTCCCCTGTTTCACTATTTGACTAATCTGACCACTCTTCACTACGAATCAAATTTATCATTTTACAGAATTCAAAATGTGTTGTATTTGATTTCATTTGAAACTAGACTCATTAAGGAGTCTAAGCATATAAATTTTATCTTATAACCATTTTTGTACAATTTATAATGATTTTCTAAAAACAGAACAGGGGATTTCAGAGTCATTCTGACACCGTCTCACACAACTTTAAATATCTCATTATCGGAAATTCCTTTGCTTACACGGTTTCATTTATAAGAAACTAGACTCATTAATATTTAATTTCATGTCTCATTCAGCCTCTAATTCAATTCCATAAATTTATGGTGATTTTCTAAAGTCACGTTACTGCTGCTGTCCGAAGCAGACTATTTCAAATTACCCTTAAATTCCCAAGCTCAAACACTTAAGAACTTACCATTTGAGCTTAGAACATATCATGGCCACATCATATCTTACTAAATCAACTCACCATGTCCTATTATAATTGAATTTACTCAACGTTTAAACACTTAAAACTTACCTCGGAAGTTGCCGAACGATTACGACGGCTCTTCGATCACTTTTTTCCTTTCCCATATCCAACTTTGATCCTCTAGGCTCTTGAGCTAAATCAAACAAATTTACTTCTCAATCAAACACATATATATGGCAAACATATACATTTCAAAAACCAATTCGTTCGTATCATTTGTCCATATATTAGCTTTTAGTATATTTGGTCATTAGAGTGACCTATTTAACTTTTAAGCATTCATTTCTAATTTTAATTAAACAATGCCGAATGCCATTAGCTACTAATGCCACACACACACATGTGCATAAAATTCATCCATACATAACCTCTAGCTCATTCGGTCATTCATCTCTCAAACCTATCAAAGTTTCATGTCGAACTTCCCTGGCCGAATACACATATAAGCACATAATGCACATTTAGAATTTTTTTTTATTTACTTCATGATACATTCGGCCTTGGCAACAATTTCATTAGAAATCCCTATTAGCCACTTCATCAATCAATTATATCATCTACTTAATATTTCATAACTTATCATGCTAGCTGAATATTATTTATTCAAGTTCATCATCTTCATATTCGGCATTAGCATCAAATATAATAGCCCATTTCTTTCCACTTTGAATCTATGCATCCATTTAATCATAGTTTGTTCAAGCACTCATACAACAAGATTCATCCAATTTAACAAGAAACAAAAACTTTATTCCTCCATAGCTACAATGGCCGAAAGATCTAGACATCTCAATATCAAAATTTCTAACATGGGTTGCCTAAAGAATTTGGTAGGGAGTTCAAATTTATCTAGCATTTCAAGTAACTTAACACATCCATATAGCTAACATGCTAATAGTCTCAAGGCTTCAACTAAAACTTTTGAAGCCTCTTAGTCGAATACTAACTCTCTAATAATCCCAAATCCATCCATGAGATAGTTAGAATTTAGACTAATCATCCAAGGGATGTATGAACTTTCAAAGCAACACTAAACATACCTTAATCTAGTGAGCCTTCATAGCCGATTTTTCTCCAAGCTCATTCCCTTCCTTTCTTTCTTCTATTCGGCCAAAGATGTTCAAGGATGAACACTTTTTTTTCTTTGTTTCCTTTCTTCCATTCACGGCAAAGGGGGGGGGGTCATGGATGAGACCATTTTTTTTTCATCACTCCACCTTTTTGCATTACTTTAATCCTAACCCCTTTTTTTATTCTTTCTAACATAACTCACTAACACAACATGTTTGCAACATGTTTCCACCCATAGCATGGCCGGCCACTATGCTTTAATTTTGGGTAATTTGACATGCAAACCCATCATTTCACAACATGCATTATTAGGCCACTTTACATTTGCCTAGCACATTTCCAAATTTTCTCACATAAGTCCTATTTGATAAAATTCACTTACTATTAACAAAATTCAAACATGAAATTTTCACACATGCATATGTACATATAATGAGCATCAACTATGACGGTTAATTATCTTTATGACTCGGTTTAGTGGTCCCGAAACCACTTTTCGACTAGGGTCACTTTAGGGGTGTCACAATATCTCTATCTGAGTCCAGTGTTGAAATCCATGCATCGAATATTTCTGAATTAATTCTTTAAATTGTTCCAAGCTTCATATAGTGTTTCATCCTTTGATTGCAAAAAATATGTGATGTAATTTCTAAGCTTGGAATTCATATTTGATGGAGTACACCGTAGCAAAAACCTCTGGCAAAGATCATTCCATGATGCCACTGTTCCTGACGGTAAACCATTCAACCATACTCTTGCACGATCTCCTAAAGAACATGGAAAAAACTTAAGTCTCAGGGCATCTTTAGGAACACATTTGTAACACCCTTAACCCGTATCCGTCGCTGGAATAGGGTTATGAGGCATTACCGATCAATACACAACATTCACATACATATATGCATTCATTATCAAAATCCATTCATCTCAATCATATTGTCCCTTCTAAGGTCCTACGAGACCTTAAAACTTGCTTAAAAGAGGTCCGGGACTAACTGATAACATTTACAAACTTTAGGAAACTTAAAGAAATTTTCAAACATATAAGGGTCACACGTCCGTGTGAACCGGCCGTGTGCCTCACACGATCACCAGGCACGCTCATGTCACAGGTCGTGCGAAAACAGGGTGTAACACCCCAAACCTGACCTAGAAGTTAGGCCTAAATCTGACGTGTCACATTGAAGTGTTTTTCAAAAACCATGTTCTCATTGAAAACCCTCCTTACTATTTAAAACCTCTGGCCATTTTAAAACTTGTGAAATGTTAATTCCCTTAAAACCTTACTTGTTGCGGAAGCTTAATTTTAAACAGTTGCGGAAATGTGATATTTTGAAAACCAATGGTCGTTTTGGAAAACCGCGTCCTACTTCTAACCGATATTAAGCATACTAAATAAATTTCCCAAATAAAAAGTTAAGAAAATAAAAAGGCCTTAATACAACCCAAATAAAAAACCAAAGTGCTTAACTAAATAAACGAAATAGAAAAACATGTGCAGTTGTGTGGTCATCTCCGAGCCCCTCGCGGCACCGATCCTCCTAATGCTGGGGATTACCTGAACAGTTAATAAATGGGGTGAATTTATGAAAACTTAGTGTGTAATCCCCTCCTAAACTAAAACAGTTAGTAAACAGACAGAATTGAGAATCAGTTTGGGTCGGAGCCCATTACAGAATCAGTATCATATGCAGATATGCAGACAGATTACCAGCCCAGTCCAACCAACACACCACCCGTACCAACCAGCACACCATGTGTGGATAAAATCGACCCACCCAGCCAACACACCAAGCTTAGCACCGATTGCAGCATTAAGTTAACAGGACAGCTCAACGCTATAACAGGACAGCTCAACGCCGTAAACAGGACAACACATAGCCTTAAACATCACAGCAATGCTACCAGATAATAGGACGGCTGGAATTCGTAAGTAGAATGGCACAATGGCACAAAGCCATCGATAACTGTATTATGTTAGGCACATAGCCCTCAACTAAAGTAACATAACTGGCACACAGCCCTAGGTAAATGTGATCAACACAGAGTCGTCAATATTCATATATTGGCACATATCCTTAGGCAAATACGTTTGGCACACAACCATAATCAGGTTGGCACAGAGCCATATGTAGGTTGGCGCAAAGCCATAATCAGAATAATTGGCTTTAAGCCATCGGTAGCTGTATCATTTTAGGCACATAGCCATCAGCGATGGTAATATAGTCGGTACATAGCCTCGGGTAAATATGATCGACACAGAGTTGTCAATAATCATATATTGGGCTTAAAAGCCACCGGTGGATCCACGGTCGTCAAGCAACCATGCGATCCTTAATTGGTGAATCCACGACCGTCAAGCAACCATGCGATCCTCAATCGGTGGGTCCATGGTCGTCAAGCGACCATGCGATCCTCAATTTCTTCCATTTTAATAATCCCCACCCATGTGCAACATAATATTATACGAGTGCAGCAAATATACACACGACATACAAAATCATACAAATCTCAGTTACAACGGTCCAATCACAGTCATACATTCTCAGTCAAAACATAGTCAAATCAATCAAATTGTATTATTATTGAGTCATATACCCTAAAGGGGCAGAACGGTCTTTTTACCTATTAGGGGTATTTTAGTCATTTCACCCTAAAAGGGTGTTTTCGCAAATCTACAACCCAAGGGTATTTCGATAATTTTGCAAACTAATGGTATTTCTGTAATTTTTGAAAGTCAAGGGTATTTTTGTAATTTTGTAAATTAGGGGTATTTCTATAATTTTCCAAATCAAGGGTATTTCAGTAATTTTTTAAATCAAGGGTATTTTGATAATTTTACAAATCGATGGTATTTCGGTAATTTTACAAGCCAAGGGTATTTCAGTAATTTTACAGGTTGAGGGTATTTCGGTAATTTCACAAATCAGGAGTATTTTGTTAATTTTGCTAATCGAGGGTATTTTGGTAATTTTGTAAACTAAGGGTATTCAGTAATTCTATCTTACAGGGGCATTTCAGTAATACTAGCCTACAAATATGAGATTCACATAGTCCAATCCAATATTTACTACACAGTCATACAATTTATCCACTTGGGCCCATTGGGCCCACTTGGCCCATCTCAACCCAAAGCAACCTAAGCCCACGAGAGCACTCATGATGGCCTCAACCATCACGTCAAAGCTCCCACATGTGCGCTCGCAAGCTGGTGTGGCTGCCATCACCGTGTGATCGACATTTCGGCATTCCGGCATTTTCCGTTCTACAGCTAGAGTAGTGCAAAATACACACATGTTTATGAGAACGCACCGAAGTCCACGATCACTAACCTTGGCACATCCTGCATTGAGTCTTAATCACTTTTTCCCTCACCAACTTATGTTCTTCGTTCTATAACCATTAAGAAAATTCCTTATTTTTTATTACCACTTCAACCATAGAGTTCTAGTCCAACTCCACCTCTTACACAGCTCAAACAGCAAAATAATCACTCCACTGTGCATGCCAAGTCTTGAACCTTAGACCTCACAGTTACATAACACGCCACCTTGCCACTACACCACAAGGCTCTTTGTGCCACCATTTTAGCTTCAATTAATTATAAGGTCTATAGGCCAAAGTCCAGGTTCCTTTAAAAGAAAAACCAAAATAAATTGCAAGAGACAAGACTTTATCCCAAGCTCCCTTGCAACCTTAATGACGCCATAACCACTAGACCACATGCTTCCTTGTGTCATTATTTACCACAATAATTTAAAAGGCCTTCATCCAAACACCCAGGGTTTTATTCACTTAAAACCAAAATTTATGCTAAAGCCCAGGTTTGAACCCAAGATTTCTCCAATACTTCTCAGGGCCATTTACCACCAAAGCAGACATTTAATTGTGTCATTTCCTTGTACAATTAAATGCTTACATACAACCTCCTTACGGACCCATACACAAGGCCTAATACTTCTATGCCCAAATTTGGGGCGTTACACAGGGCATACATACTGACTTGCACCATACGGCCGAGGACATGCCTGTGTGCCAGGCCGTGTGAAATCTAATAAGGGTTGCTGACTTGGGTCACACGGCCAGCCACACGCCCATGTGTCAGACACGGCCAATAGAGACGCCCGTGTGTCCAGGCCGTGTCAAAACTGTTGGGTATACTGCCTTCATTCGAAAGGGTATCCTAAGGGACACATGGCTGTGTTACATGACCGTGTGTCGCACATGGCTGAGACACACGCCCGTGTCTCTGCCTGTGTAGACAAAAATAGGCCATTTGCAAAGCCAATTTGCCACCCTTTCCACAAGCATACCTAGCTATCAAAATGGTATCATTCAATACATATATGAGCAGCCAAAATATGTCAAATCACATACAAATCATGCCATTTAACATCAACCATTACAATTACTCAATTCCATGTTAAAAAAACATACCAAATCAATATACTAAAATCATCATAAACTTACATATCTTCTCACCTTTCTATCAACCAAATCATGCTTCTCAATATACCAATTCATCATATATAAATCATACCATTTCTCAAGAATTAATGTATCAACTAATAACTAACCAAAAGAGCATCCATACAACCATTCCAAACAAGCCAACACTTAGGACATTATAAACATCACATATATCATTTATCCAACATATAATTCAAGCCAACTTAAATGGCCATATTCTAACATTTGCAATCCAAATCTCATGGCTAACATCATAACTCATAACATACCAAGATGACACATGTAACATCTCGAAATAGGGCTTAAATGGAATAGTGGTTGTGAAACCAAAAATTTGAGATATTAAAGTTTTTTTTGATTAATTTTTATGATTTACCAAGTGATTATATGCATGTGTTAGAGTATTGATAAGAAATTTTATAGATTGCATGTTTAATTTGCCTATTAGGGCTTATTTGCAAAAGTTGCTGTAACAGACTGATTTAGGGCCTAAATGGAACGATGGTTTTAGAACCACGAATTCGAAGTCAAAAAATTTATTCCGATTAAGTTTTAAGGTTTATTTATTGATTAAAATATTGTGTAAAAATATCGTTATGTAATTTTATTGATAAAGTGCTTAATTGGACTTTTAGGACTAAATTGCAAAAGTTGCAAATATGTGTTCTAATTCATAAGTACTTGATTGAAATGGGGGTTTAAAGAGGAGGTCCTTAAATCGTAATTAGACCATTATATTTCGTTTGGACAAAAATGGGCATGAATAGGACAAAATTTTAAAGAAAGGCCTTACGGGCATTTTAGTCATTTGGTAATTAAAAGAAATAAAAAGGGAAAATAAAGCCAAAATTGACTCATCTTTTTCATGGAGGCCGAAATTAGCATGGGGGAAGCCGTGGCTAGGGTTTTCAAGCTTTCCAAGCTCAATAGTAAGTCCATTCTAGCCCCGTTTTTTGAGTTCTTTACGATTTTAGAATCCTGATAACTTGATTAAGCTTATTCCAGCAATAATTTAAGCTAGGGTTCATATTTGGAAAAATACCCATAGGTGAAATGTGTTTATTTTGATGTTTTATGGTAGAATATGAAGGCTGAAATTATGTTAAACAACTTTTGCTAAGTGGTTTTAAGCAAAAAATGAGTAAAACGGCTTAATCGGTAAAAGTTGTTATTGTTCATAACTATGTGTTAGAGTGAGAATTTGATGTTGCTATAGAAGGGAAAAATGATCAGCATGTCATAAATCATAAGAATAAGTGATGAATTTTAATTCCCGAGCCTAGGGGAAAAAGTGTAAATATGCAAAAGTTTAGGGGCAAAATTGTATTTTTTCCAAAGTTTGAGTTAAGGACTGTTTTGAATAGTACATTAATTAAATAAGTAAAATATGATGTTTTAGATCCCAGAAAACGATATTTGAATTTAGAATGGGAGAAAAATCAAAAATCGGGAAAGTTGGTAAAATGGCCGTTTTTGTATCGAGGTAAGTTCATATGTATAATAAGCATTAATTCATGCATGTTTCAATGTAAAATTGATATATTTACTATGATTGTCGAGGTGTTGAAAGTAAGTATAATTATGATGATTTAAATGTTCAATATTAATTCGACATGGAAATGAAAAAGTATGTAAGTTTGTATGTAAATAATACATTATCTTTATTATGTTTTTGTATTTCAGCATATTTTATGTATTGTAGCTGATTTTTGAATCATAATTGACTATTGAAAGTATGGAATCAAGTATTAGAAAGAGAGAGAAATCCCGGTTGAACCTTCGGAAAGATTGGATGATACAGATGGTATGTAGCTAGGTCACATGTATGGTGCTGAGTGCACATCATGTGTACAAGAGAGCTACGAGACATTATGATGTAGCTAGTCGCATGGGTGATACTATGTGTACACCATGTAGACAAGAGAGCTACGGGATATATGTAGCTAGGTCGCATGCGTGGTTCCAGGTGAAGGACACCATGTAGAGAAGAGAGCTATGAGATAAACTGGCTAGCTCACATGGGTGGTACTAAGTGTTCACCATGTGTACAAGAGAGCCAAAATTATGTGTACAATCGAGCTAGGTCACATGAGTGGCGCTAAGTGAAGGCCACTATGTGTACAAGAGAGCTTCAATTTTAGAGGTGGGCTGTGCGCGATACCATTGCGTATCTGTTATTATTCCGAAGTGTTCAACTGGGAAATTGATTAAATGAAATTGTGTATGACTTTGTGATGATAAATGTAAGTATATACGTGTGTAACTTATGAGCAATATGCTCGATATGTGATTGGAAATTGGAAAGATTGTTATGGGAAAGTGATGAATACAATTGAAGTGTGAAAGATCAAAATTGACAATAAAACTGTTCTGGATAGTTGCAGTGATGTGAATCTAAAAATTTACCAAAAATAGTAGAAATTGAGTCAAAGACTGAATGAGATATCAAATTAGAGCTTAATGAGTCTATTTTTATATATCAAATTAGAGCTTAATGAGTCTATTTTCCTATAACAAAAATAGAGCAAGCAAAGGAATTCTATATTATGAGATATTTAAGTTTTTGAGAGACTAGTTCAGAATGACTACGTGATCCCATGTTCTGACTTGGAAAAATAATTAAAAATTGTACAAAAATAATTATGGGATATAATTCATATTCTTGAAATACTTAATGAGTCTAGTTTCAAATTAAATAAACGAGAACATCCTTTGAATTCTGTACGAGGAAAAAATTGATTCGAAGTGAAGAGTGGTCAGAACGGTTGAGCAGTGAAACAGGGGTAACTTCAATGAATAAACTGTACTAATTGGCTAGACAAATAATTCTGAAAATTTTAAGGTAGGAATATATGTGAATCTAGTTTAAAGAAAAATTAACAGTTTGTAATTTAGAGTTCTGTATCTCCAGAAATAAATAATTTAGTTGTTGGCACTCTGCTAGACAGCTTATTTTGAACCTGTTTATGATTGTAATAGTGAAAGTATGTGTGTTTGTGATGGTAATATTCCGGGAACATATTGTGACTTTGTTTAAAGTATGATAATGTATTGTTTATTAATATTTACATACTTACTTACTAAGCTATAATGCTTACTCCCTTCCTTTCCTTTTTCCTATAGTGTAGTAGATGTTAGCTCGAGTTGGAGGTCGCCAGAGGTTAAATCACACTATCAAACTATTGATCGATATATAAAGGTTTTAAAGTATTTAAGTCTTTGACATGTATGGAGACTCTTTTAATTATTATTAAGTTGCTAGGAATTGGCTTAAAATACTGACCTATGTTATTTGAAGGTCTCTATTGTATAAGGTCATTATGTTATTTGATAGTCTTGATTATGTTATTAATTAAATGATGCAATTTATGAATGTGCATGCTTGCCTATGTGCGTGGTTGAATTTAAGCATGATATGGGCCTTGTAAGCTCTTTTTAAGGGATAGCTTGAATTTGTTTGAAAAAGTTTTAAATTAGAGTGAAATTATAAATCGGTTTTTATACAATGATTAGTGATTAAGTCCAGTAATGCCTCGTACCTGTTCCGGAGTTGAACACGGGTAAGGGGTGTTACAACACAAGCCTATACATGCCATATACCATATATACAAAGATTTCAAAAGTACCAACTAGATGATCGATAGTGTGATGACGTTTCCCGATGATTCCTGAGTTCGAGCTAGTTTCGATAATCTATAAAACAGGGAAAGAACACACAAAGTAAGCTTTAAAAGCTTAGTAAGCCATATACAAATAAAGTCATCACATGAACATTTACATAGTAATTCAAATATGCTTAACATGGCTAATCTCAATCAAATTCACAAAACATTCTCATTGAATATATATCCAATGTCATAATCAAGTTCATCAAATATTTCCCCTTTTCAATACTCATATGAATTTTGTACGTATCTGAGTCATTAGGTCATTCACATATTCTTTCTCGACTTGACTTTGCCCGTTGAACCATTCAGAATCATTAAGGATACTCAAAAATCACATAAGCTCGTACAATGCCATATTCCCAAATATGGTTTTACATGTTATAACATATCGACGCCATTGTCCCAGACAGGGTCTTACATGAAATTGATTAATGATGCCAATGTCTCAGACACGGTCTTACATGTAATCACATCTCGATAACCTAATGTAATGACATTCGTATCCTATACTATTCCTAAGGTTCGTACGGGACTTTCGAATATTGTAACTTCATCGATTCATGCTCGTATTAGCTCGTTCGACATTCATAGCAATTCAATAATAATAAAACATATATAATTCAATTCAAAGACATTTATTCACATATGAACTTACCTCGTAGTCGGAATAAACGGACTGAATCGACTATTCTTCAACTTTCGATTTTCCCCGATCTAAATTTGTTTTCTTCCGTTCTTGATCTATATACATTATATACATTCAATTTAATCCACAAACACGTATTTGGACATTTTTGCACTTTAACCCATAAAGTTATACATTTATTCAATTTAGTCCCTATTTCATAAATACACAAAATTCACAAAATTCAATATGACCCATGCTTAGCCGAATTCTTTATAGGTCTCTAGGAGCCCATTTTTCACATTCATTTCACAATTTAACCCTTCAATTTACACTTTTCACAATTTGATCCCTATTTGACCTTTTTGTCAAAAAATCACTTAACAAAACTTTAATATCTATCATCAGAATTTCATAATTCATCAAAAATCATTCAAAAGCTCAAACATTCATCAATGGAAACTCAAAAATTCATCAAAAATTTCAGAAATTAGGGTACGGGCTAGCTAGTATTCAAAGCAACGATCACAAAAACGTAGAAATCATAAAAAACCGAGCTAAAACAGACTTACATGCTTGAAAAACAATGGACGAACTTTCAAAGCTTCCAAAAACCTTATTTTCTTTCTTGCAATTGGCCAGGTAGAAAGATGATAGCATGAAATGGCTTTGTTTTATTTTTAATTATCATTAATATTCCATTTTACAATTTTAACCTTAATGAAACCATTAAAAATTCATCTAATATATGCCCTTTTATGACCATTCCCACTATCAATGATCTAATATCAACCTAATGACCTTTTATTTAATGCCTCATAGCAAATAGACACTTTTAACTTATAGAATGTAACTTTTGCATTTTACGCGATTTAGTTCTTTCGTCAAATTAACCACTTAAATGATAAAATTATCACACGAAACTTTCATGCATATATAATCACATGTTGTAAACACAAAAAATATTATTAAAATAATTTTACGACCTTGGATTTGTGGTTCTAAAACCACTGTTCTGATTTAGCTAAAATCGGGCTGTTACAACCTTGTTGTCTAAACGAGTCACAAACTTCATGCTCTTTTAGCCTAAAATTCAAACTTCATGCTCTTTTAGCCTAAAATCTCCTACTTTTTGTAACCACCTTGAGTTTTTTGGTAAAATACTTGGTGAACCACTTCATGCTCTCATCTCCTCCATCAAACTTAACTTTTAGCCTAGGGTATTAGTAACAACCCATTTTCAGTGCTATGAAAAATGGTAGTTTCGGAACTCAATGTTCTGATGATTGAGTCAATAAATATTATTTCATAATATTTGTAAGTTTATTATAGTTTTTTTTATTGAATTTTGATATGATAATTTTTGTTAATTGGTTAGTTAGTGTACAAGTGGTTGACCCTAAAGTCAAGTGATTTTAGAAAATGAGGTATCGAGACCCCATTTCCATAAACCAGGCTCGTAAATTTTTAATAAAAATATTTATAGAGTTGTAATATAGGTTATATTAAATTTTGGTCTAGTAATTTGGTCGATTGAATGGTTAATTAAGGTATAAGGCTAAATTGTAAAAACCTTAAAAGTTAATCTGTATCTATTTTTATTAGTTAAAATGCTTAATTAATAAATGTTTGAGGGTTTAAGTGGAAAATTAAGTACTTTGAAGATAATGGGACGACTAATCATGTGATTTTGGTTGGTTTTTGTTAATTATTATGTCAAAATAAATAAAAAGGTTAATGTTTAAAAATGAAACATTAATGGATGGGAAGAGCAATTTTTTTCTCATCTTTCCAAACATTTCAAACAACCATTGAAGGGAGATGAAGTTTCAAACTTTTCCCAAAAACTGACCCTTGCATGTTAGCTTATTCGAGGTACATTTTTCGTAGTTTTTATATTTTTGAGATTGTTGTAGCTTAATTTAGCCATTCCTGGTATTAAATCATAAAATTGTCAAATGTTTTAGAAGTTGCCATTGATGAATCTTGATTTTTTTATATTAAATGGTATAATTTGAAGCGTAGAAAAGAAATATGACTAATTTGTAAAGTGTAATTTGTTAATTTTGAGTTTAGGGACTAAAATGTAAATATTTCAAAATTAACATAGATTTTTGTAATTATTGAATTTAGAGGGCGTAAAGGGATGAAATTGAAATCAGATTGAAAAAACAAAGCTTGAATTTGAAAGAATAAGGTATTTCGGTTCTAGGGACTAAATTGAATAAAATGTAAAATTTTAGGGCATATTTGAAAAATTAAATTGAACTATTATATGATTATAATAGGCTATTTTGTGATGCTTGAAATTGATAAATTGAATTAAATTATATTATAGATTGAGATTTGAACCAAGCAGTAGATGAACACAAAAAAGGAAAAATTGTGAAATAGTCCTTATAATCGTGTTTGAGGTTGTGTTGGTTCGTATGGAATTACTTTGTTAAATTTTGATACAATTGTGTTATTTTATTTAACTATTAGTTAGAAATTATATATATTATATTTTGGCATCAAATGGATTATATCGAAAAATAATGAAATATATGATAAAATGAATAGATGTGTTATTGGATGATTGTGAAATTATTATATAATTCCATGATATATGTACAATGTTTAGTTCAATTAATTCATGTTTATGTTGAGTTGTATGTATACTAATTGTGATTAAGTTGTTGCAAAATAATGACTTCAGTATTGAAAGGATTAAATTGTGAAATGAGATAAAGTTGATAAATGTGAATGAATATGAGAATGTATATGGTTGAATTACATGTGTATGAAAATGTTCAAAGGATTGGGATGAAATAAATATGAATATGGAGGACCATGTGAACTTAGTGAATAGCTAAGATACAAATGATATGTCATTAGGGTTTATCAAACACTATTTGCTTATGATTATATTTATCAGGTAATTTGTACCTGTGTTATATTTATCAAGCCCTATGTGCCAGTGTTATAGTTATCAGGTACTATATACCGGTGGTGGATACTATATCGATGGCTAGAATCTACCATTTGTTGTGAATTCTTGACAGCTTGTGTAAGTGGCATCGAGTAATGGTTAATGTCTGGATTGATAGCTTGTGTGAGCAAAGTTACCCCAAGTATCCGAAGTTAATTTAGTAATGTTTTCCGAGCAAAAATAGCAAGTAATTGATTCTAAAATGAATAAAATGATTAAATGTTAAATTGGTTATTATATGTATGAATTGCTTATGAAAGAAAGAGTGAATGAATTAAATTGAATGAAAAATGAGCATGATTGATTGTTATATGAAAGAGAACTTAATTATATGCGTTTATAAATTGAGGATGAATTGGGTATTACATGATTTGTTGTATTAAATCGTAAACTAATTATATATGATTTGCATTAGTAGTTATTGTTTTATAAATAAACTAACCTATTGATTGTTTTCTTGAAAATGCATACGGAAGTACAAGGAAGACAAGGATGTTGTATTAATTACTAAATTGTTTTAATAATTTAATTTAGTTTCAGGTCAATGTATGTTTTGTAAATTTTATATGAGCTTACAAAGCATTCATAATACTTATCTTGTTTGCTTTTTTGTCATTGAATAGGTTATTTTATGAAACGCATCAGTCGGATCAACTTAGAGCTCACACTATCCATCCTCTGATTTGGTGGTCTTTTAGTTATTCCAGATTCAATTATGTGGCATGTATATTGGGTTGTATTTGTGTTTAAGTTATTTTGGATGTTCATGATTGTGGTCTGATGATGTTAGATGATTTGGTATTATTATGAGATATGAAGTGACAAGTGAATAGCTAACTTGAAATCTGATTTACTCAAGATAATGGATATGGATATGTGAACGAGTTTGAAACTTATATTTTGGTTCATTTTGATGTGGATATAAGGGTAATGTTTTAAAGTAATGATCTTATTTTGGTTGGTTTGCAACATGAGTTGCATATATGTTTTGGTCAATATGGTTTATTTTACTTGATGAGTTTTGACACTTAGAAAGGATGAACTTTGTTGATGAAATCTTGTTATTTGAAATGGTGAACATATGTGAATGTTAAGTAAGAATACCGATGCATGATTGTTGATGAATGGTAGGATATGAATTGTTGAATTGAGGTGCCAATTGTGGCATATTGGTTAAGCACTTAAGATGAATAAGATAAGTATTGTTTTGGCATGCTTTTGATTTCTTTTGGTAGGTTGAGAAATGGTATATTGCACAGTTGTGGTATATATGGATGTTTAGGTGGTAACTTTCTTTGTAAGGTTCCAATTAGGCACACACAGTTTGACACACGGTCGTGTAGTCTATATGTTTTGAGTAACAAATGATGGACACGATCATAGTTTCTCACACTATGTTTTGTCCTCACAAGTAAAAGTTCACCAATTTATTGGTGAACTGAAGGTTTGGCAAATGAATATTAGTCAAAAGTACGCCAGAGAGATGGTGAAGCAGTGTACACCAAAAGATGTGGTAAAGGGGGTTCACCAGATTCATTGCAAGTTGGGTTCGCTAGTTGGTTTGGCGAGCTAGGGTTCGTCAGTTGAGTTGCGAATTGGGGTTCGCCAGTCAAATTCGAGTCAGACTTGAATTAGGAAATTAAGATATTGTGTATCTAGGATACTTTTCATGTACATAACCTTCTTCTAAATAGACTTGGGTTTTCTAATTCAAGTAGGGTATCCTAAGAATACTAAGACACTTAGTGCCTATAAATAAGCCATTTTTCCATTAAAATTCTCTCATCGATAATTCTATTGTCAAGTTTCAGTCTAGAATCAAGTTCGCAGCAACTAGAGTAAGTCTCTGTCCTACTAGGTTTGATTGTTTAGAAAGCTAGGTTTGCTTATGTGTTAGTGTATGTTCTATTTGTTTAGTAATTTGCGTGCGTGTTTATGTATGCTGTGAACTAGCTGAACCATCTACCAACAAGGATAAAGGTAAAGAAAAAATCATTTAAAATTCTTAGTTTTTCGGTGAATGTCCATTAATTGTAAGATGTGTGTTAACTGTTATGTTTTTCAGTAAGCGTGTACTAGTATGCTTTTAAAAACTTAAGGTTTTAAACTAAGTTAGAAAGGTAAGTGTAACACCCCTAACCCGTATCCACCGCTAGAACAGGGTTACAGAGCATTACCAGAATTTTTCAGAACATTTTTCAGATAATTTGTGTAAATTACTATTCATTAACTGAGATTATTCATAACTGTAATAGCCTGTTTTTAGACAAATTAGAACAGTGGTTTTGGTACCAAAAATTCGAAGTCAAAATATTTATTTTATAATTATTTTAATATTTATAACATGGTATGATGATTGTGTGAAAATTTCGTTAAGAAATTTTATCGTTTAAATTGTCAATTTGATAAAAAGGACTAAATCACATAAAGTGTAAAACTTGAGTTCTAATAGCTAAATGTGTCTAATAGCTATAGAACCGTGGTAAATATACCACTAGTATGTTAGTGGATGTTAATAGTTTTGGCATAAATGAAAATTTGAATTAATTTTAAGGTTAAAATGGTAAAATGGTTAATAAATGATAAAATAATTAAAACAAAGCCAATTATCATTCTTATTCTTTCATCTTTTAACTGAAATTCAAGAAGAAGAAAAATAATATTAGGGTTCTTGATTCGGCTAAGGCAAATTGATGCAACTAGATCAAGAATGGAGAAATACGGATTTGGATCAAGGAAAAGATAAAGTTCTCAATTAATCGACAATTTCATCGTTTTCACATCCGAGGTAAGTTCGTATGTTATAATTCCATTTCAAATGTATTCTATATGCTTTGATATAGCATAAATTGTGATTACATGACTTTGGATAAGTTTTGGAATGATTCAATGATGATTCGACAGTTGGAGGCCCGGTTGAACCTTAGGAATAGTTTAGGATGCTAGTGACATGTCATTAGGGATACTTTGAGTTGGTTTCGGGCCATGATATAACATTTCGGGTGCGGATAAACCGATTTGGCTTCGGGCCATGAATCATCCAAAAATTTCTACTAAATTTTTATTAATGGTCTAATTACCGTATAAAGACCTCAAGTTTTGAATTCGATAGCTATTTAGTCCTTTTAGCTACTAGAATTCAACTTTTGCATTTTATACGATTTGGTCCTTTTTGTAATTAAACACATAATTGATAAAATTTTCTTATCAAAATTTTCACATGACATTTCTATCATATTACGGACCATAAAATTAAATTAAAATAAATTTTATTTTTGGCTCGGATTTGTGGTCCCGAAACCATTGTTCCGATTTCACCGAAATTAGGTTGTTACAACTCTCCCTCCTTAAGGAATTTTCGTCCCCAAAAATTTTACTAGTAAAGGGATTCAAACATCACTTTCTCATAGTTTCCTCTATTTCCAAGGTAGCTCCCTTTATATCATGTCATTGTCAGAAAACTTTTAGTAAAGCTCCCTTTTTATTTCTCAGTTTTTCTCTTCAAGTGCTAGAATTTCAATCAATCTCTCGCTACAAATCGTACCAGGTTAAATTTAACATTTATCAAAGTAATAACAGATGATGGGTCTGATCGATACTGTCATAACACATATACTCATAAAAACATTTTCAATTCTGAAGAACTTAGATAATAATACCAATCAATACGCAACTGGTCCAATTCTTTTCAATAATCTTATATGACCCGATAAACCACAGACTTAATTTGCCTTTACGACCAAATTGAAGAACTTTCTTCTATGGAAAAACTCTTAAAAATATTTTATCACCAATCTGAAACTCTATTTCTTTTCTTTTTAGATTCACATCGAATTTCTAACTATCAAATACTGCTTTTAAACTGTCTTAGACCATTTTCATCTTTCTTCGGTTTCAAGGAATCAAACCAATTGCATGTATCTTTTCTCACTGAACTCAGTCCAAAACACCGGAGTATTACACTTGTGACCATATAAAACCTCATACGGTAAGATTTTATACTTGACTGTTAACTGTTACTGTATACGAATTAAACTAATGGCAATTATTTCTTTTTCAATTGCCTTTGAATTCTAAAATAAAACACCGAAACATATCTTCAAAAATCTGAATCATATGTTCATATTGATCATCTGTCTGAGAATGAAATACGGTGCTAAAATGTAATTTTATACCCAGAGTTTCTTGTAACTTGTTTCAGAATCGGAATATAAGCTGTAGATCTCTATAAGAAATAACAGAAACTAGCACATCATATAATCTGACAATCTAAAAAATAGATAATTCAAGCAATCTATCAAGTGGGAAATCTATTCATTCTAGAATAAAATGTACAGGCTTCGTCAAACAATCAAGAATTACTCAAATAGTATCTTTCTTTTTCATAGATTGGGAAAATCCTGATATAAAATTCATAGTAACTTTGTCCCATTCCATTTCGGTATTTTCACTGACTATAACAATCTTCAAAGTATCATCTCTATCTTGTCGATACATCCAACATTTAAATATAGATTCAGAAATACCACATTTCATTCCGAGCTACTAATACATCTTTTTCAAAGCATTATACATTTGATCATTTCCCAGATAAACATACAAAGTACCACTATGATCATTCATGTAAAATTTTCTATAAATGTTCCAAATTCTTTAATACACAGGCTCTATCCCGGAATAACAGACAATCACCATATTCAAATCTGCTAGCCTGATTCAATAATTATTTCATTCAGTACCCATTTAACTTACAATTCATTATCACTTTTCTGGGCTTCACAGATCTGTTGTAGAAACATCAATTTAGCTCTATACTCAACTAAAATTAAGTTATTACAGACAATTACAATCAGTATCCGTGGCTTGCAAAGGAAATATAAATTTTCTACTCAGGATATTAGCAACTATATTTACTTTTACTGAATGATAATCAATTACCAATCAGGGTCTTTCAAAAATTCAAACCATGTACTCTGTGTCAGATTCAAATATTTCTATACCATCGGGTGTTTTAAAATTTATGGTCAGTATATATATGATATTTTCACCATACAGATACTGTTACCAAATTCTTAGTGCAAACACAATAATTGTCAATCAGGATCATATATCGGGCAATTCTTTTTCCTGTAGCTTTATCTGGCTGGAAGTATAGACCATTATTTTACCTTTCTTCCTCAAAATACAGTCTAATCCATTCAATGATGTATCATTGTGATAATAAACTCCTTACCCAATTCAGACTAAATCAGAACTGATGCTTCGGTCGTCAGGGCTTCCAATTGATCAAAACTTTACTAACATTTGTCAGTCCATTCAAATCTTACCTCTTTTCTATAATAACTTGGTCATCAATGTAGCTATTTCAATTATTAACATTGAAGCTTTAAGTTTTTCCAAAGCCACAACCATCAGATAGATTTAAAACCATAGTGCTATAATATGACCAACATTTCAACCATATAGATAAAGCAACACTTCAATATCAATTGTGTAACTCAAATTAGAAGAGGGAAAACCGAAAGTGGCCTTAATAATAACCAATGCAGTAATACACTTTTTTTTTTATAATCTGTGATCTCTATCACCAACTTCATGATCTAGTCAATATTTATAATGTAATAAATGTAATTACCTTCGGCCAATGAATATCTTTCATAGACAAACCATGTTTAAATAATAAAGAAATTGATATTATCTCAGAAAAATCCCGAAAAATAATATTGCACATACGCAGTAGAAACAACTGTAATAAAGACAATATAATTTGCATATTCGCAATTCAAGGCTTCGCTCAGTAGAAGTAGAAAATGATATCATATGAACCTTATCATCCAATCTTATATCAATCATGATGAACTAGAAAACCCAAGTAAGATAGAGCAAACCCACTCATGAATCAACTAGACTTACAATAATTCCATCCTATATAATTAGCCAGCCTTCCAAAATGATAAATATTGCATTTGAACATGAACAATTTCATATGCCTTTGAGAATAATAGAACTTATGGAGTACCCAGGAGATATTGCTGTAATATCCCCAATTATAATAGTTGCATTCAAATATCTTTGCAATTTCATTACTATTCCACTAACTAATAAAGTCATCAATAATATTACATTATTCAGTTCACAGAAAGAGTCAATTCAGAAGAATTTTTGGCTAATCAATTCTGTAAATATCATATCTGGATAAGTCGATTACTCAAGAATAACTTCTTCGTTAACAATGACATTACATATTCAGAAAAATCTTTAGAAAAATCTTATATCTCATTTTTTTAATATCATTTTTACTTACTAACCTATTCTCATATCTGACTACATCATTAATCATTCAGTGTTTGAATTCTTCTTTCACACTTATGAACTTAATCAATATAAATTTTGTGAATTTTCATCATATAAAACTGTACTAGTAAGGGGGTAGAGATTGTAAGCTTCAAAATTTAACTTTCATAAATACACACAAACCACTTAACATGTATCATTAACATGTCCATTATAAAATATTTATTTCATACCTTTATGAGTCTCGTTTCATCATAAGTAACATTTTTACTCACGCACGTGAGTATCACTTTCAGCAATATCGGAATTAGCTCGATTGGAAAGCATCTTTGTCTAATTGTAAAACAATTTTTTATCAAAGTCGGAAGATATCACACTATTACAGGTTATGTAATGGCAAGTATTTCTAGACTCCACATATGTTACGTTCAGTCTGAGAACCGACTAAACTGTAGCTCTGATACCACTAAATTTAACACCCCTAACCCGTATCGTTGTCTAAACAAGGTTACGAAGTGTTACCAATATTTTTCAAAACATTTTTTAGATAATTCATGTAAATTACTATTCATTAACTAAGATTATTCATAACGTCCCTTAAATGGACCCTCGAGGCGCAATACGAGCATTAGAATCAAGTTGGAACTTAATTAGAAACTCTGAGAATTTTTCACGAAATTGTAAAATATTTTTAAGTTACAGGGCACACACACCCGTGTGGTCCAAGGGACACACCCGTGTGACCCTAGGACACGCTCGTGCTACAGGCCGTGTCTTACCTCGTGTAACTCTCTAACTTGTGCACACGACCATGCCACATGTTTGCGTGCCCGTGTGCTCAATTCTGAGCATTCTGTTTCTCAAATTTAAGGTGCAGGGGACACATGGCCTAACCACATGCCCATGTACCAGGTCGTCTATCACACACGATTTAGACACACGCCCATGTGTCTACCTGTGTGGACAAAATAAAGTCATTCCTAGCTGCATTTCTCACCCAAAATCTGTGACAGCCCTAAAATGACCCTAGTCGGAAAGCGGTTTCGGGACCGCTAAACCGAGTCACCAAATTATTTGAATATGATATTTATTGTCTAAAATATGTGAATATGAATGTGTGAAAGTTTTGAGCTTCGATTTAGTCGATTGCATGTGAATTTAGTAATAGGACTTATGTGTGACACTTTTGAAATGTGATAGGTTAATCCATAAGGATCTATTAGTGCATGTAATCAAAAGGGTGGACTTGCATGTCAATTTCCCCCATTTAATTACTAGTGGCAAGCCATGACAAAGGGTGATGGGCAAAACATGTCATAAAACATGTTGTGCTAATGGTTTATGGGAGAGGATAAAATAATAATGGGAAGGTAAATGATGACAAAAGAAAATGTGTGTGGTTGCCCCTCCTCCATTGCCGTGAGTTGAAGAAAGATAGCAAAAGAAAAAAATTTACATGCTCATCTTTCTTCTTGGTTGCCGAATTTGGGAAAGGGAAGATTGAAGAGGAAAAACCAAGGTATTCGGCCATGGCTATCCTAGTTTAAGGTATGCATTGTGATTTTCTTTTTAATTGACTATGAGATTAGATTGATAAGTGCATAGCTTACTTAACCCATGGTTTAATTTCATGCATCAATAGACAAATGTTCATTCGGTCAAATGGGAGAAGAATAAGATGAATTTAAATGTTGTGGTTTATTATTTTAGTTGTTAAATGATTGGGTATGAGGTATTTGATTACCTAATTGAAAGTAAGTTAAGTTGTTATTTGATACTAAATGCAAATTCTATATATGATAATAATGTAAATGTAGGTGGATTCATGAAGTATTTTCGGTTATATGCTATGTATAAGTATGAGTTTTTAAAGTTGGATTTATGAGTATATGTATATTAGTCTATGAACATTCGGTTATATGGTGTTAATATGCCTTTGAAATCGAATGATATTTTGAGTATATATATTGGTGTACATGGTTGTAATTAATCCTCTACTTGAATTCGATTAGATATGGTCATGGTATGAGTTTAGTAGGGTTAATACCTTAAAAATTGAATGGAGTTTTAGTTAATCTTATGTGTCATGTTCGTTAAAATAGTTGATGATTTGGGTGTTATTATACGCATTTAGGCTAAAGATTTTTCAGCTATGTTTTATATCTATGAAATAATTATAATGGATAATATGTAGGAGTAATTTCGGCTTGTTAAAAATGTGGTACGTGTATGGCAAATGGTATATACATAATGCATTGAAGTTACCCTATAAGGTTGAAATGAGTAATTAAATTATTGGTGTGTATGCATTTTTTTTATTTGTAACTTGGCATGTGAATTGGGTGTATGATAGTTAATATATGTGCTTGAGGTGATGTGATAAAATAATTAGCTATATGGTTTGGTTCATTATTGAGTATAAGGGTTAAGTGCTTTAAAAGAGCTTTTAATGTTCGAAATGATTAAACAAATTCATTCGTTTAAATTAAGCCCAAGAGCAAAGAGGATCAAAGTTGGATAGGGAAAAAGAGAAAGTAGACGAATAGCCGTGGATATCTAGTCGTCAACCGCTTCCGAGGTAAGTTTTAAGTGATTAAACGTTGAGTAAATTCAATCATAATAGGACATAATGAGTTGATTTAATAAGATATGATGTGGCCATGATATGTCTTAAACTCAAATGGTAAGTTCATATGTGTTTGGACTTGGAAAGTTAAGAGCAAATTGTAATAATTTGCTTTGGACAGCAGCAGTAACGTGATTTTAGAAAATCACTATAAATTGTTGGTGTGGAATTATAGGCTGAATAAAATATGTAATCAAGGCTTAATTAGTCTAGTTTCTTATAAAAGAGACCTTGTGAGCAAACAAATTTCCTATAAAGAGATATTTAAAGTTGTGTGAGACGGTGTCAGAATGACTCCAAAATCCCCTGTTCTGTTTTTAGAAAATCATTATAAATTGTACAAAAATGGTTATAAGATAAAATTTATATGCTTAGACTCCTTAATGAGTCTAGCTTCAAATGAAATCAAATACAACACATTTTGAATTCTGTAAAATGATAAATTTGATTCATAGTGAAGAGTGGTCAGATTAGTCAAACAGTGAAACAGGGGAAATGTTAAGAAAAATCTGGTATTGATTGGCCAAACCTAAAATTCTGAAAATTTTATGGATGGAAGATATACGAGTCTATATTCAGGGAAAATTAACAGCAAGTGATTTGGAGTTTTGTAGCTCCAGTTATAAATAATTTAGTGACTACTGCTCAGGAAAACAGCTCGTAGTGAATATGTGATTTTGTTGTAAACATGGATAAAACTTGTTTTAGTTACTCATAAGCTATTGATTAAACCCATACGTGAATTCTAAATCGTGATATTGTAAAACGATACATGAGTGTTAGATGGATCTTTGATATTAAAATTTGTGAAATTGTAAGTTTATGAGTATTCGAATATGAAATGATAGTATGGCGTGAAATTGAATTATTCATTGGGAAATGATTAATGTAGATTCGGCCAAGACAAAGTGTATACATGATAGTATATGTGATATGTGAAGTATATTTGGATAATTGTGATGTGAATGTATATATGTGATAAGGCCTAATGGCCGATGTGATGAATGTGAAAGTGTATATATGTGATAAGGCCTAATAGCCGATGTGATGAATGTGAAAGTGTATATATGTGATAAGGCCGAATGGCCAATGTGATGAATGTGAAAGTGTATATATATGTGATAAGGCCTAATGGCCGATGTGATGAATGTGAAAGTGTATATATGTGATAAGGCCTAATGGCCGATGTGATGAATGTGAAAGTGTATATATGTGATAAGGCCGAATGGCCAATGTGATGAATGTGAAAGTGTATATATATGTGATAAGGCCTAATGGCCGATGTGATGAATGTGAAAGTGTATATATATGTGATAAGGCCTAATGGCCGATGTGATGAATGTGAAAGTGTATATATGTGATAAGGCCTAACAGCCGATGTGATGAATGTGAAAGTGTATATATGTGATGAGGCCTAATGGCCGATGTGATGAATGTGAAAGTGTATATATGTGACAGGGCCGAGTGGCCAACGTGATGGATGTGAAAGTGTATAAATGTGATAAGTCCCGAAGGGCAATTGTGTCAGTACTATATCCGGGTTAAAACCCCGCAGGCTTTATGCGAGAGTATTATCCTGATTAATGTCCGTAGGCTTCGTGCTCGTACTATATCCGAGCTTTAAAGACCCGACGGCTAAATGCTAGGATTCAAGTAAGAGTTTGATATTGAGTATCTGCATTAAGTTACCATCAAATAAGTATTATGTATTCAAGATGTTCAGGTACGTATTACTTACTCATCGGTGGAGTGATTTCGATGTGAATTATCAGTATCAAAGAGGTAGGTAAATGTGATTAATATTATAACTCCAAATGTGAGAATGTGCTTTGGAAATATTTGACCATCTAGGTCATTATTATTCGAAAGTATATATGTGGCAGCCAAGTGTTGCGTTTAATGATATTATAGATCGAGATGAAGCTCTAGATTAACTTCATCGAACAGTTGAAATGAATGACCAATAATAGTGATTGAGAACACTTTGTCTTGCTTAAACTTACTAAGCATTAAATGCTTACTCCGTTCTTTGAATCTCTGTTTTATAGATTTTGGTTCGTCAGCTATCGGCCTTGTCATTTGGTGTGGATATGCTTAACAAGGATTGGCCATGGGAATGGTTAATCACTATCATAATTTGTGCTATTTATGCTAAAAGGGCTAGTTGAATCATGGAAACTATGAAATAGGTAAAGTCTACCTTAAAGGCAGATGCTGACAGCAGCAGTGATGTAGATTTAGAAAATCACTAAAAATAGTAGGAATATAATTAAATAGTGAATAAATTATTTAAATGAACCTTGATGAATCCACTTTCATATGGAAGAAACGAAACGGTCATATGAGTGGTATGTTAAGAGATAATTAGGTTTTCGTGAGACAGGGCCAGAACGGTTTCTGGATTCCCTGTTCCGACTTTAGAAATTCATTATAAATTAACCAGAGATAATTAGGAGTCATGCCATATATGTATAGATTCCTCTCTGAGTCTAGTTTCTATATAAACAAACGGCATCAGTATTGAATCCCTGTACAGGGAGATATCCAAGTCGTAATGCATGAAGGTCAGTGTAGTCGCACCCTGTAACAGGGGAGACTTTAACTAATAAACTGTACTAATTGGCCCAACCAAAAATTCTAGAAAAAAATATGTAGATGGAAATAGGAGTATAGTTTCAGGGAAAAATCACGAAACTTATTTTCAAGTTGTGAAACTCAAGATATGATTTTTAAGGTGACAGTGACACAGTTAGCCAGCTGTCTGGAAAAATTTAAAATGGACTGCGATAGTAAGCGAATTTAGTCTGTGAACCCCTCGTGTCCGACTCCGGCAACGGTCTCGGGTACGGGGTGTTACAAAATCATACCAAATTCCTGCACCAAATTTATATCCAAATACTAACCAATCCAAGCATTGAATTCAAGCAATTTATAACATCTAATCATGATATTTTGTTATTGCATTCATGTTTAAATCTCACCTTTTATAAGCATACTCATTTAACCTTTCTCAATCAATCAATAATAAACACTTATGTTATCTCCATAAAATAAACTTAAATACATATATATACGTGTACCAAAACTAATCATCACTAGCCATTCCAACGGCTAGATTACAATAATCATTACATTCACATGCCAATATGACCAATATAACATATACATGCCATTATAACCACAATTTATTTACCATATTGTACTGACATGGGCCGTTGGATAGTGTGAGTGATCTCCACCTAGCTTCCAATCTAATGAGCTTCTGATTTACTCTAAAATAGGGAAATTAAACTAAGTAAGCATAAAAAATAAAACTAAGTAAGCATAAAATTCTTAATAAGTTCATATAACATGGTATTTAACTTACCGTTAAGTCTATTTTGAGGTAACTATGTAAGGCATATTCAATCAATTTGGCCTCAAGCCCTACAGTCATCCTCATTGCCCTTGTTAGTCATATATTCCATAATAACATCAATATATATATGGGCTCAACAACAATCAAGTTTCCATGCACATATGCTTTCCACAACATGTGCTCATTTAACATGTATAAATCATCTCTTTATATTACAAGTATAATTTCATGATAGTTCATCTCGAGTTTAGATTATTTCATGTCAGAACTTTACTCATATCATTCAAAATATCAAGGTCAAACTAGTAGTAGTACACTCAAGGTGTACAAGTCTGTAATCAAGGATGAACATATATTCATCAAATAAATTCCATTTACAAATATCATAATCTCATATTTCCATATATTGATTATCATGTATCGCCATTTTCATGTATTTCAAACAGATACGTGTAATAACTCATTTCTTATTCGTATATTCTCATGTCAAGATTTTTACCCGTTCAATTTATCTAAAATATCGATGGATACATAGGTAGTACACTCGAGGTGTACAAATCAGGATCCGACAATTCATATTCAATGGTACTCATAAGGTACTATTTCAGAGAGTACACTCTCGAGCCACATATATATAGACAACAAGATTACCAGTCCAGGCTAAATCCTGTCTATAATATATATTCAATAGAGCTTAGTCAGGATTACCAGTCTAGGCTAAATCCTTTTTATGACATATACTCTAAAGAGCTTGATCTGGATTACCCGTTCGGGGTAAATCCAATCCATAACATATGCTCGAGAGGACTTATATCAGGGTTACCTATCTGAGCTAAATCCTTTCATAAATGAGGTCAATAGGATTAATAGTCCAAGCTAAATCCTGCCAGCAACAAATGCAGGACTTCATTCATTTAGGGAAATCACATATCCATCGATTTTTATTTATCAAACGAGATTTAACATTTTCAAGCATTTCCCGACATGTGATTATTTCATACATCTATCACATCCATATAATTCATATGATCACATTCCACATTCATTCCTAGCATAAAAGTAACTTTTTCATCGTTTATCCTTTATCGGGCATTATTGTGGATCGGGTTTTGTCAGATACATTTTCAATGTCACATATATATTCTCATATATATATACATATATATATATATATGATATTTATACAATTCACAACAAAACATTTAATTCAAGCATATAAACATAAACAATTTAGTTACATGAACATAACTCAACAAATGTTCGTGTACGTAAAATCTACTAATCCGACATTTTTCTCTTTTCCTCGTTAAAGCTCCGAATTTTGTCTATCTAGATCTATACGAGTAAATTTAACATCAATTGATCATATTTCATATTCAAGGGGACTCAATTTTCATCCTAGGCAAAATCACCATTTTGCCTCTAACTTTTCCATAAATTCCAATTTCGTCTCTAGGCTCGGAAAATGAAATTTGTGCAATTTACTCCCTATTCCAAGCCTAACCAGAATTTCACCATAAAATTTATAGCTCATATATTCTATAAAATTAAAATTTTTCTTCAATTTTCACAAATTTACATTTTAGTCCCTAAATCATGTTTCACCAAAAATCACTTTGCAAAAGTTGTTTATCTATCAACATCCTTTCATTTTCTACCATAAATTTCAAATTTTCAGCATATTCATCCTTGACCTAATTTCCATACTTTGATAACTCTTCAAATTGATCCCCCAAATAGATAGATTAAGCTATCTCAATTTCAAAAATATCAAAATTACTAAAAACGGGACAAGAAAACTTACCCTATTTGGACAAGAAAGTTTCTTCTCTCTCTTCTAAGGTTTCCTTAGAATGTTTTGGGGAAGAAGATGATAAAAATGATTTTTATTTCTATTTAATTAATTTATCATCTTTAATAATTTTGATTTCCAATTTAGTCCTTAGCGTTTTTCTAATTTTCCATAGATGAACCATCCAAAAATATCTACTAACTTTTTTATTAATGGTCTAATTACCACATAAGGACCTCAAGTTTTGAATTTCATAGCTATTTAATCCTTCTAGCTACTAGAATTCAACTTTTGCATTTTATGCTATTTGGTCCTTCCCGTAATTAAACACATAATCGATAAAATTTTCTTATCAAAATTTTCACATGACATTTCTATCATATTATAGACCATAAAATAAAATTAAAATAAATTTTATTTTCGGCTCTGATTTGTGGTCCTAAAACCACTGTTTCGATTTCACTGAAATTAGGCTGTTACAGTAAGCTTTTCTATAAACTCTATTTTCAAGTTATGTTTTATTCGTGCTCCAATGTAAGCCTATGTTTTAAAGACATGTTTTTATAGTACGTTTTATAAATTGCATTTTTATGAGATTTTGTGTGAGCTCTGTGTGAACAAGTGTAACGCCCCGAATTTCTAGGCCTAGAAGTATTGGGCCTTGTACGTGGGAGCCGCTAAAAGACTGCACATAGAAGTTTATGTATGGAATAAATATTATAATTGATTGTCTGCTATAGTGGTTAAGTGATTAGGAATGTTTGGGAGTGTTGGAGAAGTCCTGGGTTCAAACTTGGGCTTTAGCAAAAATTTATGTTTTTCTCTTAAAGGAGCCTTGATGTTAGTGGGTAGGCTTTAAGAATATTTTTGATGAATTTATATCATAAGGAGCAATGTAGTCTAGTGGCAAGGTGGTGCTATATGTGTGGCAAGGACTCTGAGGTTCAAGGCATGGGTTGCGTAATTGTATGTTTATTTTGCTGCTTGAGCTGGGGAGGTGTTGGAACTGGACTGGAACTCTGTGTTTGAATTGGTCATAAGAATTTGAATTGAATTTGAATGAGGAGTTGGAGTAAATCAAGGAGAAAAATCAGTGGAGGGATTGGTGGAGTTTTTGAAGGATTTTGAAATGGGAGAAGTTGGAGCCGATTGGGGGAGTTTGTTTAGGAAAATTCGGCTAATGGTCCATTATGGTGCATTTTTTGGCAATTTGGGGGTGTTAAGGTATCGAATTAGGATAGGTCATTAAGTAGTTTTCCATTTTATTTCGGGAGCATTTCTTTTGGAGTTTTGTCATTCGTGTTATTGTGCGTTTTGCGTTTTGACCATTCGGGCCTTTCTCCTTCTCTGGTTAGTAATCTTCAAATTTCCATTGGTCACTTTGCCGAAACCCAAGTCATAAGGTGCTGATTTCCTTTCCTCATTGTTCTCAATATTGTTTCTCTCGTTACTTTATTCTTGCCTAGCCGAATTGTCTTTCTTTTCATGCACTTCTTTTTCTTCCCTTACCTAAACCAATTTTTTCCCATTGGCTTTCTTTATTCTCTTCTCCCTGTTTCCTATTCTTCTTAATGTGAGCCGAATTCAACCTCTCTTTCTCTGCCTTCATTCTTTTTTTTCCCTTTTCCATTGATCAAATGTTTCGACCTACAAGCGTTCTGCCGAATTGGTTTTACTGAGGAGTGAAGGGTACAGAACATTCTCGAAGCATCGAAACCTGATCTTCTAATATTGGGTTAAGGTAATTCCGACACCTTGTTGGTTTGGATATAGACCGATTACTCTTAGTGCTTCAAGTTTTATCTTTATGGGTTTTAGGCTATTTCTTAATGGGTTCTATTTATTAATCTCTTATGTGTGCAGTTAAGTGTCAGGGTACGTATGATCGGCTTTAACCAATCTAGGTGTAGTTAGCCACACTCCTTCCAGTCAAGGCTTTAGGTGTGAGTAGTTCCCTCGACTTCACGAAGAGGTGTGTAACCGTATGCCATGTTTTGATAATTGGCTGAAAAGCTAAAAACGTGTGTGATGTTTACTCTACTATGACTGTAGATCGGCAAAATGCCGAAAAGCCAAAAATATGTTGTATGATGCCACACGAGCATGCGATCGCACATGTGGTGAACCGAGCTCAGGGAACGTGGGCGTACGACGAGAAAGGCCACCATGAGCAAATTCGTGGGCTTAGGCCATAGTGGGCCACTTGGGCCACAAAATGGGCCGAATAGGCCCAATGGGCCTGTGGGCTTGCTTGTGTCAAATCAGCTGCTAGGTGAAATATGGTTGGGCTTGTCATGTCGCGTACATGGTATAGGCCGTTTTGGGCCATGTTGGGCCGAATTGAGCCGTGTGGGCCCAATGTCTTGTAAAACCACATGGATAAAATGTATGTTATGTGGTAAATTTTAGACTGGGCTACGCCGTTCGTATAGCCGTGAATAGTTCTGGGTTAAATGGGCCATATAGGCCTAATCGGCCTGTGGGTCGCTTGGGTAAATTTCGTTGTTAAGCGGGAAGTAGATTAGACTTGTCATGTCGCGCACATGACTTAGGTTGTTTTGGGCCTCGATAGGGCAAAATGGTCCGTGTGGGCCTAATGGGCTCCTGGGCCTACACTGATAAAATCTGTGGTAAGTGACTATTAATGAACCGGGCTATGGTGTACACATAGATGTATCTAAATTTAGGCTAAATGGGCCACACGAGCATGTGGGCCTACTTGGGTCGAGTATGGCCCTTAGACTCATTTACACCGTTAGGTCTGTTTAGGTTACTTAAGTCACTCGAGGTGACGGTGGACCATCTGTTGGGTCGTTAAGTCCCTGATTTGTAAAATTACCAAAATATCCCCCATTAGTAAAATTACTAAAATACCCTCGATTTGTAAAAGTACTAAAATACCCCCAGTTTGTAAAATTACTGAAATACCCCCATTTTGTAAAATTACAAAATACCCTTGGTTTGTAAAATTATCGAAATACCCTTGTAGTGTAAAATTACCGAAATACCCTATGTACGGTAAAATGACTATTTTGCCCTTGTGGGTAAATGACCGACTTAGACTATAAATTTGACTTATTTGACTATGATCGTATGACTGTGTTTTAACTGACTTGACGGTGGTTGTATGACTGATATGCTTTTAATATATGTTTAAATGATTGTTACTGAGCATGGCCATTTTGCATACACGTGTGATGATTGAGCATGACATACACAACAAATTGCATGGGGTTGGGACATTGATACGGAGGAAGTTCTGATAGGATCGCACAGGTCGCATGAGATGACTGTGGATCCAGTATTGATCTGTTAAGGTCGCACAGGTCGCACGAGACGACTGTGGACCGATGGACGGCTTAGTGCCGCTTAATCTGATTATGGCTTAGTGCCAACCTAAAAATGGCTCAGTGCCGTCTTGACTATGGCTTTGTGCCAAACGTATTTACCCGTGGCTATGTGCCTAATATACTTATTGATGACTTTGTGTTGATCATATTTACCCAAAGCTGTGTGCTGATTATATTCCCGCCGCTGATGGCTATGTGCCAAACATAATACAGTTACCGATGGCTATGTGCCAAACATAATACAGTTACCGATGGCTTTGTGCCAATTATAATACTGCTACTGAAGGCTAGAGCCGCATATATACTAGCAGCTTTGCTACGATTTCGATTATTGTCGCAATCGGTGCTAACATTGGTGTGCTGGCTAGGTGAGTTGATTTTATCCTCACGTAAGTGTAGGGTTGGTACGGGTGGTGTGTTGGCTGGATCGGGGTGGGATGCATCCTCATACTGTTGCATATCTATTTATGAGATCTGTCACTGTATTGGGCTTAGGCCCACTTGTTCTGTTATTGGTTTGGGCTAGGCCCAATTGATTCTGTTATGGGCTGTGACCTAAATGATATTGTAATGGGCTTTAGCCCATGTATGCTCTGAACTGGACTGTACTGTTACTGTTAAAGGGCTTTGGCCCAGACTGTTTCTGTTTCTGTTTCTGTTTCGGTATACTGATTGTTACTCTAGTAAGGGGATTACACACTAAATTTTCATAAACTCGCCCCATTTATTAACTGTGCAGGTAATCCCCAGCATTAGGAGGATCGGTGCTGTGAGGGACTCGGAGATGGCCACACGACTGCCTTTGGACTTTATTTATGTTTTAGATTCCATTTTGGGTTTTCAACTTTGGTAATAAGGCCTTTTAAAGTTTATGGATTTTAACTTTGGGTTTTATTTACTTTGATTTATAATTGTTTTTAAACAACACTGCGTTTCTGCAACATTCTCGGAGCGGTTTGGCAACGTAGTTTTTAACATCACGTTTTCGTAAATTAGTTACTTTTAAAATTAGCTTCCGCAACTTAAAAGAAATTTTGGGAATAGAATTAATAACTTTTCAATGTACCACTTTGTAAAATAAACTAACGTAATTGGGATTCTACTCAAGTTTTCAAATAAGAAGGGTTTTCAACGAAAACATGGTTTTCGAAAAACCCTTCAATATGACACATCAGATTTGAGCCTAAGTTCTAGGGGTGTTACAATAAGTGTTTTCAAGCAAGCTCCATATGCAAGCTCTATGTGATAAGTATTTTGTGTGCGCCCCTTTGTGAGCTTTATGTTGGATATATTGGTATACCAAAGTATTGTGAGTACTGACCTACAATTTTTATGATTTGGGTGTTGAGGCCTTTGGACATATAGAGAGATACGAGAATGTTGAGCTAGGTTCAACTCAATCAGACCTGTTGAGGTACAGGTGAGTGTTTAGCTTATGCTACACTTATGGGACATGTATGGACTCTTTAAGTCATTCTGAGGTGTTATAAGGAGATCCTCTTATCCAATAGTAAGTTAAGACAAGTGTTAAGAATGTGTTTCCTGTTCTTTTACTATTTTGATAAGACAAGTATAAGAGTATGTTTCATGCTATATGAACAAGAGTAAGCCCAGTTTTAGGTACGATTTTCAACAAGCACCTTTGAAACTATTTTACAACCTTATATGTTTTCTGAAAATCAAGATATGCGAACTGGGTCTCGCGTCTTTATGGCGAACCCAACAAGCAAAATGATTTTCAAACTAAGTTCCTTTCTATTTTAAACTTTTTATTTTAAGCATACTCTGATGGTTTTTGAATATTCTTGGAGTTCTCAATGAACTCACCCACTCCTCTTTTAATTTGTAGGTAAGTAGGTCGCGGATGGCAATGGCGAGGTAGATGACTTGAGTAAGGTTAATTCTTGAATAGATACTAGTGAACCCGAGAGAAAGGCGATGGGATTAACTGTGTGGGCTTAGTCTTATTATAGTTGCTAGTATTACTTGAACGATTTTTCTTAAGTTTGATTTATTTTGTTTTGTGAAATCCTTAATTGAACCCATGTTCTTAATTTCTTCTCTTCGATATAAACAAAGTTTGATATTTCCTTATTTCTCCTTGCATCCGTGCCATATTGTATTCTTTTAATTTTTCCAAAGTATTCCTTTTACTTTCACATAAGCCACTTTTATTGTGACCCTTGTATGTTTGCGACCCCATTATTCATGCAAACCCTTATTTGTGATAACTGTATTATTTAGTGAACCTTATATAAATATGAGAACCCTATATGAATGAACTCTTTTATTGTGAAACCCGTTTGCATGCGAACCCATGGTGTTTTCGTTATGTGTGAACTTAGGTTGTATGTGAACCACTGATATTATATGAACCCTTAAGTCTTATAGTTCAGGTGGCATGCAAACCTTTTTCTCTATTTGATCGATAAGCTCACATGTTTTGCATTCTATGTATAATTTTATTCTATTGTTGTGTTATAGCTTAGCATATTATATGTTGTATATATGTGGTGTGTTGGAGGTTAGGTTTAGAGTAAATGGAGAGTCACTTGAGTGGCTAACATAGCTCATCAGTTCAGGCCAAACCTACTCGATTGGGTTTGGGGGGTTACGTTTTTTGGTATCAAATTTAGCCAGGTTAATTCGCCAGGCTAACAACTGAGGTCGCTAAAGTGGCAAGACAGGCTCGTTAGTTTGGCATAGCAAGTTTGCCACGATTGATAAGGTAAGTCCACTGAATTTTGAATTTTGAAGTGATCTGTTATGTATACGTGTGACTGCTTGATTGGAGTAGGATTGGGAAACATTGCCTTGATTTGACTTTATCTTTTATAGGTTTACGCTTCGAATCATCCTTCTACTGTTTGCCATTCTTATAAGTAGTAGTGTTTTAGCAAATTGTGTTTGTATGTATGTTTGTTGTGTGCGAACTGTGTTTGCAAGTATGTCTGTAAGTATGGATACCCAATTACATGTGCTTGATGTCTTACTTAATCTAGTGTTCCATGTGCGTTTAGAGTAAGCAAGAATGCCTCCCCCTAGAGTGAATGTGAACCATGTGAATGAAGTTGCCAACCCCTCTGCAAGGGATGTGACTTTGATTACAGATGAGTGACCTCATAGGTAAAATGTTCTAGAAGATGGGATGGAGCCATTTGTGTAAGCTATGGTTGGGGCTTTTCAGTGAGCTAATGCTGCCAACATTGCCCCTATGATCCATGGATTGCCACTAGACCGTCTGCGAGATCTAAGTGGTAAAGAATTCAGTAGTGTTAGAGGATCTAGTCCTACCAAGGCTGAATATTGGTTTGAAGGTGAGGAGAAAATCCTTGAGCAAATGGCATGTTCCAATCTTGAAAAGTTGGGATGCATTGTGTCCTTACTTATAGACGAAGCCCATCATTGGTAAAACACTGTGAAGTAAGAAGTTGCTACGAATCAGTTAACATAGAAGTTCTTCTTTGGAACTTTTAAGAAGAAGATATGAAAGCTCACAAATGTAAATTCATCAATTTGGTACAAGGTATTCTATTCGTGACTAAGTACGAGGCCAAATTTGTGCGACTGAGCCAATACACAACAGAAATGGTCTCGCAAGAGAAGAATCATTGTCAGAGATTTTGCTTTAGACTGCATTGTAATATCTAGCTTTATTTGGTGACTCATGATGTAGTAAACTTTGATGAATTGGTTGACAAATCCAAAGTCATCAAGAAGATTAAGATCCCCCAAACTGAAGATAGAATAGGAAAGTAAGTATCTAGGTGAGCATTCAAAAAGGACCATGACTCCAAAATTTTGGTAGGAATGTTAAACTAAGTTTCATATCGGATCATTCACGGCAACGGAACAAGACCCAGGATGGAAAAAAGGGCTCACACAAGTCTGTGAGTTGGCCACTTTGCGAGCATTATGAGGGAAGACATCTTGGTGAATGTCTGTAACACCCTTATCCCGTAATCGTCGCCAGAATAGGTAAGGGGCATTATCGGACTTGTAACTCATGTCAGAACAGTAAAATTTTGAACTTTTTCTTGAAATAAAGATCGTTCGTTTAAATAAGTACTAAGCACAACCAGAGGTAAAATTTAAACTTCACTAAGTAAACATTCAAAAGATGCCATTTTCGCATGGCTTATATACATTAACCAAAAATATTCTTCCGCCACTAGTCTATTCTATACATGCCATAAAATAATTCTAAACATAACAGTAACAAGCGGTGGATAGTGATAGTGTGACTAGTTGCTGACGATCCTCGAGCCTGTAGCTTTGCAATGAGATCTATAAAACAGAGGAAACAGAGTAAACGGAGTAAGCATTACAATGCTTAGTAAGTTTTAAGCAGTGTCAACAGATAACAATCAAATTATAACATAGTTGTTCGTATTTTTATTTCACTCTTCCTTCGGGCATACCATCCCTTTTCCGAATATGCACATCTCATCATATACAATAGGCAGATAAACTTTTACATAAAAGTAAGCTCATGTGACATAGATATATCGTATGATTTCACATAACCTCTCACACTGATCCGATGTCACATAATCATAGGAATAGTCTCATAGATTGCTCTCGTATGCATCACATAACTACCTTATGATTTAGTTCAAATCAAGCTCACATATAAACTTGGAGTACATACCTGTTTAACCTTTCGCATTGAATATATTTATAAGCAATTCTTATTACGAAGTCTTATAGCTTTAACCTCTACTCGGATTATCGGCGAGACCTTTAGCTCGGACGAAATCTCCACACGAATTTATCGGGTCTTACCCGGACAAAATCTCCACACGTAGTCATCGGGTCTTACCCGGACATACTCTCCACAAGTAGTCATCGGGTCTCACCCGGAATATATTTCCAAGTTTCATGTACATTTAATCACATGTTACAACATTCACATCGACTGTCATATTTGTAATTCATTTGCCTCATCAAATATCTAATAATACACACCTTTCACATTTGGTCGTTCGGCCACAATATACGCACATCGCCTACATATTTCACACTAGCCATTCGGCTTTACCACATATATGCATGTTCATATTCACCACATTGGCCATTCGGCCTTATTACACATATGCATGCTCACATTCATCACATTGGCCATTCGGCCTTATCACATATATGCATGCTCACATTCATCACATTGGCCATTCGGCCTCATCACATATATGCATGTTCACATTCATCACATAGGCCATTCGGCCTTATCACATATATGCATGTTCATATTCACCACATTGGCCATTCGGCCTTATCACACATATGCATGCTCACATTCATCACATTGGCCATTCGGCCTTATCATATATATACATGTTTAAATTCACCACATTGGCCATTCGGCCTTATCACACATATGCATGCTCACATTCATCACATTGGCCATTCGGCCTTATCACATATATACACATTCACATTCATCACATAAAATCCTAAATCAAAATATAAATTTTCATGTATTCACATCACAATTATCCAAATATACTTCACATACCACATATACTATCATGTATACACTTTGTCTTGGCCGAATCTACACCAATCATTTTCCAATGAATAATTCAATTTCACGCCATACTATCATTTCATATTCGAATACTCATAAACTTACAATTTCACAAATTTTAATATCGAAGATCCGTCTAGCACTCATATATCGTTTTATAATATCACGATTTAGAATTCACGTATGGGTTTAATCAATAGCTTATGAGCAACTAAAACAAGTTTTATCCATATTTACAACAAAATCACATATTCACTACGAGCTATTTTCCTGAGCAATAGTCACTAAATTATTTATAACTGGAGATACAAAACTCCAAATCACTTGCTGTTAATTTTCCCTGAATATAGACTCGTATATATTCCATCCATAAAATTTCCAGAATTTTAGGTTTGGCCAATCAGTACCAGATTTTTCTTAAAGTTTCCCCTGTTTCACTGTTTGACTAATCTGACCACTCTTCACTACGAATCAAATTTTTCATTGTACAGAATTCATAATGTGTTCTATTTGATTTCATTTGAATCTAGACTCATTAAGGAGTCTGAGAATATAAATATTATCTTATAACCATTTTTGTACAAATTATAATGATTTTCCAAAAACAGAACAGGGGATTTCGGAGTCATTCTGACACTGTCCCACACAACTTTAAATATCTCTTTATAGGAAATTTCTTTGCTTCCACGGTCTCTTTTATAAGAAACTAGACTAACTAACCTTTGATTACATATTTTATTCAGCCTATAATTCCACACCAACAATTTATAGTGATTTTCTAAAATCACGTTACTGCTGCTGTCCAAAGCAAATTATTACAATTTGCTCTTAAATTTCCAAGTCCAAACACTTATGAACTTACCATTTGAGTTTAAGACATATCATGGCCACATCATATCTTATTAAATCAACTCATTATGTCCTATTATGATTGAATTTACTCAACGTTTAATCACTTAAAACTTACCTCGGATGTGGTCGAACGATCTCGGCGGCTATTCGATCACTTTTTCCCTTCCCTTATCCAACTTTGGTCCTCTAAGCTCTTGAGCTAATTCAAACAAATTTAACTTATTAAAGTCTCATTATGCTAGCTTATGGCCGAATATGACAAGGAGTTTGATAGGTCATATGGCCACCTTTAGCTCAAACACAAAATGGTCATACGCATTTTTAATCACATTGAGCAATTTAATACAATTAATCTAACATTTCCTCATGTGCACCTTTATGACCGAATACATGCAACACCAAGCTATCTATTCATTCATGTGTGCATCTTATTTAAGTATGTATATCCACAATCGAATTCATCATATAAATATCTATGATTTCACTCAAATAATCTTATTACAACACATTGTGTCCAACCATTATTTAAATTCAAAGCTCGGCTAGTACACATATATACACTAGCAATCAAATACTAACATTTGCACTTCATCTTAATAGCTAGCTTAGTAAACCTTAATTTAACACATAATTCATACATATCACATTCCAAGCATTCACTCAATTCTATCACTTAAAACACACACATTACTCAATAACTTCATAGTTCAAATTTGGCAACTACACCTCTAATATTCAAAATCATATTCGGCCTTAGTACTCCCTTGTTAGCCGATTTTTCTTCATTTAGCAACTAGTGCACATATGTGCTCATTTGCTAGACTCTACTTCACCCAACTACCCTTTCTCATCCAATTAACATGAACAGCATTTTCTCATGACATCAAGCATTCTTTAATTCGGCTATTACTAGTATGAGCTTTAACCATTCATATTTTTAGAAAGACCAAGTTCTTTCCTCAATACATTCATCATCAAGATTCAAGTAAAGCAATCAAAATTTCTTCCCTTATAACCTTAGCCGAAGGCTCTATTCACCCATCATTAGTGGAAATTTTTGCATGGGCTAAGCAAGAACCATGATAATTTACCTAAAACAAGTAATAATTCCAAAATTTCAACAAAATGTACTAACCTTCCTAAGGATTCAAGTGACCTAATTTTCTTCCCCTCCTTTGCTTCTTCTATTCGGCCAAGTTGAACAACAAAGAAAGAACTTTGTTTTTCTCCTCTTTCACTAGTCACGGCAATGGGGAGTAAGGGGGAGACAACTTTGGTTTCTCCTCCCACTCACCTCATGTTTTATCATTCTTAATTCATTCTTTTATTTTCTAAACTCATAGTGCTAATAAAAGAATTCATATTATCATCAATGACCCATCCATGGCCGGCCACTACTCATTAATAATGGATATTTGACATGCAAACCCTTTATTCATATGACATGCATTAATTGATCCTTATAGATTAACTATCACATTTTAAAAGTGTCATACATAAGTCCTATTAACTAAATTCACATGCAATTAACTAAATCGAAGCTTAAATCTTTCACACATTCATATTCACATATTTTAGACAATAAATATCATATTCAAATAATTTGGTGACTCGGTTTAGCGGTCCCGAAACCGCTTTCCGACTAAGGTCAATTTAGGGGTGTCACAATGTCGTAAAGTGGTTGTGGGCTATTTTAAGTGTGTTTTGAAGGACCAATTTTATGAATTACCGTTACATATAAATAACTAATGCAATTGTGCAAGTGTACATGTTATTCAAGTAATAAAGCAATAAGTATCGTCTCCACAGGGATCAGAAATTGGTAAAAAAATGATTAAGTTATTATAATCCTATTAACTATACTATATAGCATAAAATAATTTTAAAATGAATAAGAATTTGGTATAATGAATTAATGTAGTTTAATGCTAAAAACAGAAAATTGATATGGCAAATAAAATGTAGTGGCAAATTACAGAGAAAAGTAAGAGTAATTTTGTTGTTGAATGAACATGGCTAGAATTATTCAGGTGAAATGTTCATATCAAAATAATTTCATGGAAAAATATTGTCTAATAAACTGCTCAGAAAATTACTACTGTAACTTGCCTCTTTCGATAGCTAGATTTAAGCTAGAAATCTAAGTTATTGTACATCTACAGAACTCTAGATTAATAACTGCAATGAATGATCTTCTCTGTACAACTCGCAACATCTATGTCTAGAGTGCTATGAGTATTCTGTCAAATATTTTCTTGCATCATATGATTCTAGATCCAGTATATTTAACCTTTTTAGAATTATAAATACATCTATGAACACAATATACAATCAGCTATGTCTAGAGCTTGTATGCATGTATTTAAAATAGGCATAAATTGAATGAAATAGTGATATAGGCAATTTCAAATCATGAACATTAAAGATGATAAACATTCACCCAAAAACTCCAACCCAGAAAAGATTTAGTTCATAGGTGGAAAAGTAAACACCAAATTTAAATCATTCATCAACATTGAAAGAAGTTAGAATCACAAAAATTAGGAAAACTAAAGGCAGAACTGCATGATTTCTCACCACACTCTAGCTTCTCTTTTATCATCCGATCATTGGCGAATCCAGGATAGATGTATCTTCCCCTTCTTCATGTATGTATTCTTTTCTCTATAGCTGCTACCTTTTCTTTCTTTGAAATTCTCCAATGGAGTTTTTCTTTGTGCAGAGAGAGGATTCCTGTCACCAGTCTCTTTCTCACACAAATTCTCCTCTCCTTTTTTTTTCTTCTCTCTTCTACTATTATTGGGTGATCTGTGTAACACCCCGTACCCGAGACCGTCGCCGGAGTCGGACACGAGGGGTTCACAGACTAAATTCACTTACTTGCACAGTTCATTTTAAAAATTTCCAGACAGCTGGCTAACTGTGTCACTATCACCTTAAAAAATCATATCTTGAGTTCCACAACTCGAAAATCAGTTTCGTGATTTTTCCCTGAAACTAGACTCATATATGCATCTAAAAATTTTTTTCTAGAATTTTTGGTCGGACCAATTAGTACAGTTTATTAGTTAAATTCTCCCATGTTACAGGGATCGACTACACTGACCTTTGTGCATTACGACTTGGATATCTCCCTGTACAGGGCTTCAATACCGATGCCGTTTGTTTCTACAGAAACTAGACTCGAAAATAAATCTGTACATATATGGCATGACTTCTAATTATCTCTGGTAAATTTATAATGAATTTCCAAAGTCTGAACAGGGACTCCAGAAACTATTCTGGCCCTGTCTCACGAAAACTTAAATATCTCTTAACATACTGTTCATATGATCGTTTCGTTACTTTTATATGAAAATAGACTCGTCAAGGTTCGTTTACATAATTTATTCACTATTTAATTCCATTCCTACTAGTTTTAGTGATTTTTCACATCCACGTCACTGCAGCTGTCAGCATCTGTCTTTAAGGTAGGCTTTACCTATTTCAAAGTTTCCATGATTCAACTAGCCCTTTAACATATATAGCACAAAATATGATCATGATTAACCATCCCAATGGCTAATCATTTCCAAACATTTCCATACCTCTTAATGAACAACATACAAATGATTATAATACCATGCCAAAGTGTATATAAGCCATTTTCGCATGGCTATGCAAATTTATACAAAACCAAAGGGGTATGTGACCAATAACAAGAAGGGTAGTCCTATACATGCCACTTCAAGGTTCAACCAAAATTGTACCAAAAGGGGCTTTGATAGTGTGGATGACTTCGACTTCAAAATTCCCGAGTCCGATAGCTGACGAACCAAAATCTATAAAACAAAGAATCAAAGAAACGGAGTAAGCAATTTATGCTTAGTAAGCATTGAGCCATAAAATTTAACACAACTAAAATGTAGCATTCATATGGCTAAACGGATAATTTCATATGCATAAATTCTCAATATCATGCTTACTTCACGTTACCAATCCTTATATTCACACACAAAAGATCAACTTAGCCAAAGGCCGGAAACTCATTAATCGACTGAGCGAATAATATTTAAACGAAATCATTACTCAAATGCATATACGTAGCGTACCTCATCGTTGGGATTTCACGAGCGTATTAATTGAAATTATTACAGCAAGGTTGCTCATTCCCAACCAAGTACCTTCGGGGTTTAGCCGGATATAGCTACTCGCCCAAATGCCTTCGGGACTTAGCCCGATCATGTAACTCGCACAAATGCCTTCGGGACTTAACCCGGTTATTGTAGCTCGCACAATTGCCTTCGGGACTTAGCCTGGATATAGTAACTCGCACAATTGCCTTCGGGACTTAGCCCGGAATTAGTCACTAGCACAAATGCCTTCGGGACTTAGCCCGGTTATTATCCGAATATCCATACACATATCAACAAATTATGACACATCTATATTCCAATTTCATAACTAGAATTCAAACGAAATCACTTATCAAGCATTATCATTTTCGGCTCAATAGCCACATACAAGAGCATGATTTTGATTTACTTAAGACATGATCTAATCGAATCATAATCTAAGTCCATTACTCAAAGACTTACCTCGGATGTGGTCGAACGTTTTCAGCGGCTATTCGATAACTTTTTCCTTTCCCTTATCCAACTGTGGTCCTCTAAGCTCTTGAGCTAATTCAAACAAATTTAACTTATTAAAGTCTCATTATGCTAGCTTATGGCCGAATATGGCAAGGAGTTTGATTGGTCATATGGCCACCTTCTAGCTCAACTACACAATGGTCATATGCATTTTTAATCACATCAAGCAATTTAATACAATTCATTCGAACATCAAAAGAAAACCTCAAGGTACTTAGCCCATATATACTTTAGGCATTAGAGTCACATATATATATGGAATCATGAATCAAACTCAACATTTTAGCTAATATTCCCCCTTGGCCGAATTTTCTAAGCCAAGACAAAAGCATCAATATGCTTGCCTCTAACCGAATACATGCAACACCAATCTTCTTCCTATGGCCGAATATGCATGTCTATGTAAAGGCCGATTATATACTTAATACCACACATAAATGGCATACATTTTACTAACTAATGCATTACATATTATAACTCAATACGCATCCATCATTTACTCCATGACCGAAGCACCATCATGTGTAAATATATACCTTGAGATAATATATAGGTCATACCAATACATCATGTGCAATCATATATATATATATGTGCAAGAGCCGAATCACAAATTTGATTATAACCAAATATAAACATATATCCAAAACATAAATCTTACCTACCATGCAATAAGCATAAATTACACTTATGGATATACCATGGCCGATACTTCCAACAACACCAAATAAAAATATACTTCATGGATCTAAGGTAGAACCAAGAAAGGAACTCATAATCATCAAGATGTAAGCAACTACCATTGTTCATCTAGATTTAGCATGAAACACAACCATCACCCTTATTAATCTCCATAGCCGAAAACCTTACTTATTCCAAAATCACAATTTCAACATGGGTTACCAACAATAACTTGATATCTCACTCAAAATCAACTAGGATTTCAAGAACTAGTATCAACTTCCTTACCTTAATATCGACCTAAGATGACCGATTGCTTCACTCCTTCCTTCCTCCTCTCAATTCGGCCAAGAAGAACCAAAGAACACAACTTGTTTTCTTTCTTCCTTAGAACTTTCGGCCAAAATATGTTCAAGGATGAACACTTTTTTTTGTTTTTCTTTCCTTCTACTCACGGCAATGGGGGGGGAACAATCACACACATTCTTTCCCCTTCTTTTTTTTCCATTTCTTTATTACCCATACTCCTTATTTTATTTTTCCTAACATACATCACTAACATAACATGTTTGTGACATGTTTCCACTCATAGCATGGCCGGCCACTATGCTTTAATTTGGGTAAATTGACATGCAAACCCATCATTTTCACAATATGCATTAATAGGCCACTTTACATTTGCCTAGCACATTTCTAAATTTTCTCACATAAGTCCTATTTGATAAAATTCACTTACAATTAACAAAATTCAAACATGAAATTTTCACACATGCATATGTACATATAATGAGCATCAACTATGACGGTTAATTATTTTTATGACTCGGTTTAGTGGTCCCGAAACCACTTCCCGACTGGGTCACATTAGGGCTGTCACAACTCTCCCCCACTTAAGAAATTTTCGTCCCCGAAAATCTTACTGGTAAATAAGTTTGGGTATCGTTCTTTCATGGCATTCTCGGTTTCCCAAGTAGCTTCTTCGACTCCGTGTTTGAGCCAAAACACCTTTACTAACGGAACCCTTTTGTTTCGCAACTCTTTCACTTCACGAGCTAGGATACGAGTCGGTTCTTCTTCATAACTCAAGTCAGATTGAATTTCAACTTCTGATGGATTAATCACGTGTGACGGATCGGATCTATAACGTCGAAGCATCGAAACATGAAAGACGTCGTGAATCTTTTCAAGTTCAGGGGGCAAAATGAAACGATACGCAATTGGACCGACTCGTTCGGATATCTCATATGGCCCGATGAACCTCGGACTCAATTTGCCCTTACGGCCAAATCTGAGTATCTTTTTCCAAGGTGAAACCTTAAAAAACACTTTGTCTCCCACCTGATACTCAATATTTCTTCGTTTTAAGTCCGCATACGACTTCTGACGATCTGATGCTGCCTTCAGACTTTCACGAATTATTTTTACTTTCTGTTCAGCATTTTTAACCAAATCAACTCCGAAAATTTTACTTTCATCGAGCTCGGTCCAAAACAATGGCGTACGGCATTTACGCCCGTACAAAGCCTCGTAAGGTGCCATCTTAATACTTGATTGAAAACTATTGTTGTAAGCGAATTCAATCAAAGGTAAATACCGCTCCCATGAACCACTAAACTCGAGGATGCAACATCTCAACATATCCTCAAGTATCTGAATTATCCGCTTGGATTGACTATCGGTTTGTTGATGAAAAGCGGTGCTAAAATGCAGCTTGGTACCCAAAGCTTCTTGCAATTTCTTCCAAAATCACGAGGTGAATCTCGGATCTCTATCCGACACAATAGAAATCGGTACTCCGTGTAATCTCACGATCTGAGAAACATACAATTCAGCTAGTTTATCCAATGAAAAATCCGTACGTACGGGGATAAATGAGCCGACTTAGTCAGTCTATCAACAACAACCCAAATCGCATCTTTCTTACTTGTCGACAGTGGCAACCCAGACACAAAATCCATCGTGACTCGATCCCATTTCCATTCAGGTATCATGATCGGCTGAAGTAAACCCGTAGGCACTTGATGTTCCGCCTTTACTTGCTGACATATTAAACACTTCGAAACAAAATTGAAAATGTCTCGTTTCATACCATGCCACCAAAACTGACGTCTCAGATCGTTGTACATTTTCGTATTTCCCGGGTGAATCGACATTCGGCTACAATGAGCTTCGTTCAGAATCATCGAAATGAGTTCTGAATTTCTTGGAACACACAACCGATTTCTGAACCTCAAACAATCGTCATCATCAATTTGAAACTCTGATTCCACGTTCGGAACACATTCAGCCCGTTTTGCAACCAATTCATCATCAACTTTCTGAGCTTCACGAATTTGATGAATCATCAATGGTTTGGCCATTAATTCTGCCACTAACACATTGTCGGATAGAACAGACAAGTGTACATTCATCGCTCGTAAAGCAAATAGTGATTTATGACTTAAGGCATCCGCAACCACATTAGCCTTTCCCGTGTGATAGTCAATGACAAGTTCATAATCTTTCAACAACTCAAGCCAACGCCTTTGTCGCAGATTTAAGTCTCTTTGAGTCATCAAATATTTGAGACTTTTGTGATCCAAAATACGTGGCACTTCTCACCAAATAAGTAATGTCGCCATATTTTCAAAGCGAATACGATGGCAGCTAATTCGAGATCATGGTCGGATAATTTTCTCATGTGGCTTTAATTTTCTCGACGCATAGGCCACAACTCGACCTTCTTGCATCAATACGCAACCCAACCCAAGTAGGGAGACATCACTATAAATGACAAACTCTTTGCCTGATTCGGGCTGCACTAGAATTGGAGCTTCAGTCAAATAAGTTTTCAGTTGATCAAAACTTTTCTGACATTTTTCTGTCCATTCGAACTTAACATCCTTTTGAAGTAGCTTCGTCATTGGTGTGGCTATCATCGAGAAACCTTTTACAAACCGTCGGTAGTAACCGGCAAGTCCCAAAAAGCTCCGAACCTCAGTAATATTTCTCGGAGGCTTCCAGTTAAGTATGGCTGAAATTTTGCTTGGATCAACTCGAATACTTGATGCAGGTACCACATGACCCAAGAAGCTAACCTCTCTTAACCAGAACTTACACTTACTGAACTTAGCATATAACTGCTTATCCTGTAAAATTTGCAATACTAATCTCAGGTGCTCAGCATGATCGGTTTCATTTTTCGAATAGACCAAAATATCATCGATAAACACAACTACAAACCGATCCAAATACGGTCTAAAGATCCATTCATCAAATCCATAAATACCGCAGGGGCATTAGTGAGCCCAAACGGCATCACAAGAATTCGAAATGACGTACCTCGTTCTGAAAGCAGTTTTGGGTATATCCGAATCTCGAATTGCAACTGGTAATAACCCGATCTTAAATCTATCTTTGAAAACACTGAGGCTCCCTTTAGTTGATCAAACAAACATCAATACGTGGTAACGATATTTATTCTTTATTGTCATTTATTCAACGACGATAGTCAATGCACAACCTCATGGTTCCGTCCTTCTTTTTCACAAACAATACTGGTGCACCCCAAGGTGAGAAACTTGGTCGAGCGAAACCTCTATCCGTCAATTCTGCAACTGAGCTTTCAACTCTTTTAACTCGGTTGGTGCCATACGATACGGAGCTATCGAAATCGGCGTAGTCCTAGGTACAAGCTCAATACCAAACTCTACCTCCCGAACAGTGGTAAACCCGGTAAGTCTTCGGGAAAAACATCCGGGTATTCACAAACCACCGACACAGATTCGGGTTTCTTTTCTAACTCCTTGTCATCAAGTACATACGAAAGGTACGCTTCGCACCCCTTTCTTACATATTTTTGAGCTAACATGAGGATATTATTGTTGGCAATCCACTCAAGGCAGTGGACTCAACTCGGATTATCTCGTTATTTGCGCACCTCAAATCAATAGTCTTGCTTTTGCAATTCACAACCGCATCATGCACGGTCAACCAATCCAAACCAAGAATAACATAAACATCAAACGGCAAAAGCATCAAGTCCGCGAAAAAGGAACCTTGAATTACTAGGGGGCATTTCTTACACACTTTGTGACAAGCACGTAACGACCCAAGGGATTTGACACCCGAATTACGAACTCAGTAGACTCAATAGGTAAAGCTTACTGGATGCTAAGGTTTCACATATATAAGAATGAGTAGAACCAGGGTCAATCAAAGCAATCACATTAGTATCAAAGAAGTAAAAGTACCGGTAATAACATCTGGCGAGGAAGCATCCTCGCGTGCGCGTATAGAATAAGCCCTAGAGGAGCACGAGCCTCAGATCTGGTCGTAGCATCTCTAGATCCTCTCTGACCACCACTAGCATTGCCCTATTTCTAGATGGTCTACCTCGAGCAGTGGTAGCACCCGGTTTCCCACTCTGATTTACATTCTGTTCAGACAACCTCGGGCAATCTTAATGAAGTGGTCAACTGATCCGCACTTGTAACAGGACGGTCATGGAATCTACAACTCCCCGAATGCCATTTACCACAATACTGGCACTCCGCTCTGTCTCGACGATCGTTTCCAAACTGGCGATCGAAGTGACTCGTGTGCTCACAGGGGTCGATCGCGATCTCGTCTAGAAAGGCCCGTAGTGTCTCTAGATCGGCCTAAGCCATCTCTAAATTTCTTCGATGACTGTGGGAAGGGCTTCCCCGAAGACCTCTTACGAAACTCCTTTGCTCCCACCTCAGCTTTTCTTTTCTCCATCTGAGCTCCTCGGCTTTGCAAGCTCGCTCAACAAGTACCACAAATTCTCGGATTTCCAAGATGCCAACATACAGCTTTATATCATCATTTAGTCCATCCTCGAAACGTTTACACATTACGACTTCTGAGGAAATGCATTCTCGTGCGTACGGCTATGCCTCACAAATTTTCATTCATAGTCGGTAACCGACATGGAACCTTGTTGAGTTCAAGAAATTCCTTCCGTTTTTGGTCAATGAATCTTTGACTGATATACTTTTCCAAACTCGGTTTGGAAGAACTCCCAAGTTACTTGCTCTCTGGGCACAAAGAAGTCAACGTATTCCACCAATAGTAGGCAGAATCACGTAGCAAGGAGATAGTACACTTTAGGCACTCATCGGGTGTGCAAGATAGCTATCGAGTACCCGGATAGGTTGTCCAACCAAAATTCGCTTGCTCGGCATCATCGCTGTCGTAGCTTTAAATTCAGTAGCCCCATGTTTTCGGATCTGTCAATGGGGCTATTTGACCTTATTTGGTCAGTTACCGAGGTATTGTAGGTGCGGGAGTGGCATTAGTCGGGAATGAGTTGTGGAACAGCGTATTAGTTCGAATGTATTGGTTGAACCAATCATTCATCACGCTATAGAAAGCTTTCTAGCTTCATCATTCGGATTACTAGCATTAGGTTGAGAGTCCGTCGGCGCTGTCCCTTGTGCGGGAGCAGGCGCTACACTCTCAAGATCATCAGCTACCACTCGGTTGGGATCGGGATCCATTACTGTAAATAAACACATTTACAAATGTCAGAAATCACCACACTATCAAATAATCACAAAATGGCATGTATAGCTAGACCCAAATGCATTACGGTAGTCCTAGAATCGACTAAACCGTGGCTCTGATACCAATAAAATTGTAACACCCCGTACCCGAGACCGTCGCCGGAGTCGGAC